>NC_052121.1:2385380-2400309 GCF_012273895.1 Zerene cesonia | reverse complement strand
TCTTTATAAGTGCGCGGTAAATTATGGTATGCGATTTTATATCGTTGCAGTTAGAGCTTTGGACGATTCCTTTAAAAGCTGCGTTATTAAATTTATAATCATTCAGGCTTGAAAGCAAATAGGTTTATATCGCTTTAGCGGTTTTTATTTGTTCCGAGAGTGATACATACGATTATTGTTTTCTTTTTGCGGCAGCAGGTGGTCTGCTGTATTTATGCTCGTATTTTAGTGCCATTTCTTTTTATTTCATACTGGCAATATAATGAGCAAATGTTTAGTATAATGTTAAAAACTTAATGGTTCATTTTGCTAGAGATAGAGATATTGAATTACTTATTTTTTTGTTTATTAGTGTGTTTTATATTGGAAATGAATGAAATATGTTTAGTGGGCGTGGCATCGGCCGTATATAGGTTATTTGAGACTTAATTTAAATAAATTTATTTTCTGTAATCGGCAGCAGAGCCGTAATTCAGTCTGTGGTCAGCCGGTTGGATCGACCCCGTTATTAACGAGCCAAACGTCGCCATTTTTGTCAGTCAATTAAAGCCACGGCCGGTTTTGAATACTTACCGTTGTGGGGACTATTAATGTATAGGCAGTTCGCCTTTGATTGTATTTTTCCTCATTCGATAGGCTTTTTATATTGGTGAATAACGGAGAATGTGGGAACCCTATATTGATGGCGAACCTATTCATTTGCTGTCTTCTGAAGTAGGTACCATGTACATGGTGTCATTTAAAAACAAACTAGCTGTGACCCGCGGTTGAAACCGCGTAAGTCGGTATCCCGTAGGAATATCGGTATAAAAAGTGCCTATGTGTTATTTCAGTTGTCCAGTTATCTACGAAGCAAAATAGTATTATTATTCACCAATAGGTCAGGAAAAAAAAACACGAATAAAACACGAATATGACATTTTCTAAAAAAAAATCCTAGCTAGATCGATTTATCGCCCCCGAAACACCCTGTATACTAAATTTCATGAAAATCGTTGGAGCCGATTCCGAGATTCCAATTATATATATATATATATATATATATATATATATATATACAAGAATTGCTCGTTTAAAGGTATAAGATTGTTAGTTCAATGTCATACCTATTGTCTACTTGTATTATAAATTCGATAGAAACCATGTCTGTATGTCTATCCTTTCTTCACGCCTTAACCACTGAACCAATTTGAAAGAAATTTAGTATGAGGATACTTTATCCGAGAAAAGGTTTATTCCTGAAAATATGGGATGGGAACTATGCTAGTAACTCCTGGGGAGAAGGTATATCTTGCCGTTTGACTACGCGGGCGAAACCGCGGAAGGAAAGCTACTACATAATTTACGTATTTGTATTCTGCTGTACGGAAAATAGAGAAACTATTCATAAACTTTTTGAATTAATAATCCTTTCCTTATGACTAATTGATAAGATTTTGCCGTTTAGAGAATTTCGCAAATAACAAAGCTGAGGTAATTTATTACCATCGAACCACCAAACTATACTCGCTGCCTGCTAGCTGACGAAATAGAAGCGTCGATTCACAGCGCTCCACTCAGCGCCGCATTAAAAGTTATCGCGTGTTGGATAAATATTAATGAGTTGTGTCGGCGGCGGCGTGGGATCTCCCTGGTTACTACGTTTACGTGATCAGCTGTGGTGACGCGGGCGCACGTCACTGCGACTCGGCGGACGATTTGCGTTAGGTTTTATGGGTGTAGTCGGTACTATTGCTTATTATTTTCGGTACTAGGGACGGTGGACGTTTAGATGGAACTGTGTGTGTGTGATACATTATTTGACATTTGTTCTTCGAAAGGTTTAGATGATGGTTGTGATCGGTTTATTCATGTTGTATTAAGAAATGTAAATTTAGGACATCTCTGCTGTTGAATGGATGAATGGAGTTGATTGAGCGTGTGTGCGTTAGTTATTGTGTAGTCTGATAGGTTTACCTACACGATAATGTCTATATATGTAGACGGTCAGATGGAACTAGGTGTGTACGCTTTGGTTTGAGACGCAAGCGATTTGTTTTTTTGGGAAATTGTGGATAATGGTTGTGCATTAACTGTCTATCATTTTCTTAAATAAAAAATGTAAATCTGGCAAGTCTCTGCTGTTGATCACGCCAATCATTGTGTGTTTGTGTGAGATTTTATAGCTGTTCGACGACTGTTTGTAGTCGGTCTATTGTTTATTAATGTTCAGTGTGTGCGAGATGCTCTATTTTGGGATTGCAAGCGATTTGGTTTTGGAAAAGTTTGGATGATCGATTTGCTTAGTTTCTACATATATGTAGTTGTGAGAAAACTCGGCCTATTTATGTTTTGTTACTGGTTTTATGTAGTTTTAGTAGTAGTATTGATTGGTCATAGTACGTAGGTGTAATATATAGTTGACAATTATTCAAAGAATTTATGTTCTGTGTATTTGATTTCATAAACCATAAAATGTGGTATTATATTGCTTAATATCGTATCATATAATCTTGATGTATTCAAAAGGTTCCAACTCTCTCGTTTACATACAATGAAGTAAAACAAGCCACATGTTTCTCATAGTTTCAGAAACTTTTTACAGGTGTAATGATTAATAAACTAATTTCCATTTGAATTTTATTTCATCGTTCCTACAATTTTATGCGAAAGTTCATGCACGATTGATTCGTCGTATTCGGTGTTATTTTTTATTGAGTGACGTTAATGTTCCTTACAGCTCAGAGCTCACATATTGTGACTATAAATCTATCAGCGTTATTAAGTGCAGGAAGTGCAATATAACTATATGGGTCAAGTGAGTGTTCGTAGCACGTTTGTACCAGCGTCAGTTAGTGAAATGACTCATTTCACGAAGGTGCTGAGGGAAGTCTTAACGATGCTTCTGGAATGACAACGAAGTTTCTAGAAGGATCGTATCACGTATGCTCTTTAAAGTTATCGTTGGTTTAATGATATTTTGATAAAAAAACGAATTTACCTCTAATCTACACTATAGTAAGCGCAAGAGAATAAGCGACTGTTTTCAACGTCGCACGTCAAGACACTGGGCTGATATCGAAGAAATATGATATTAAAATAGAATCCACCTATAAAAGGTTTTTGCACGTGTCTCAAAAGGTATCAATCTACGTATTATAAAAAGTACCTTAGAGTCTTAGATTTGAATTAGATGTCTCGAACAAAAGAGTCACATCTACATTTCAATTCCATCTCTATTTATAAAGCTAGCAAGGTTTAATTTTGGTCCCAAGTAATTAGTTTCGCAACGCAAGAAGCGCCACGTACGGAATGAGGGCGTCAGGAACACATGTGGGTTAAGTTAGATTCAGCGCTGTGTGATGTAAACAGTTTTAATGGATTACTTATATATCATATAAATGTGATAGATGCTTTTTTGTTTCTAATTTTCTGTTTATAATTTACAGCGCTGTGTGATCAGAAAACGCATTGCTCGGATATGTTTTATATAGCGTCGTAAGAAACTCTTTTACTGCATTGTTTTACTTTTATATGTCTGTCTGTTGGACTGAATAAATCAGTGAAATAACCACATATTATTCATCATAATAATAACGTATAGTTAGCAAGATACAACAAAATTAAATTAATTTTCAATGGTTTTAAAATTATGAGTGAAAATTACTCTCCGATCGATTGTAACCATTGATAGTGAACAGAAAAATCGTAAGCACCTTCAACGATTGGTTATAAAGTGTTTAAATAGCCTAGACCTACGCATTTTACTCAAAACAAACAAAATAAAATAAAATAAAATAGATAAAATAAAATAAAACAATAAAACAAATTCAATTACCACGATAAGATACAGTACAGGTTATAAAAGTACAAATTAAATGGGAGTTTTAATTGTAATGTTTCACTTGCGCAATGCTTACTAGCTTTTACCCGCGGCTTCGCATCGATGAATTCGGAGTGTTTCATGTATGTTCATCATCATCAGCCCATATATGTTCCCACTGCTGGGACACAGGCCTCCTATGAGGGTTTAGGCCATAATCCACCACGCTGGCCAAGTGCGGGTTAGCAGATGTCACATGTCGTCGAACTTTTGATTCTTGGACATGCCGGTTTCCTCACGATGTTTACCTTCACCGTTTCAAGCAGTGGTGATGTAATCCACATGTGCAGATAAATTGAAAAATCAATTTATTTCCTGCACGCTCGCTCCGGTCTCGAACCTCGACTTATCGATTTTGAAGTCCGAGGTTCTCACCACTGAGCCACCACTGCTTATGCTGTGTAATGGTCAGCATAGTTGCCTTCCATGTATGTTATTACACATATAAACCATCATCTTGATTCATTCTGTCTATTTAAAAAAACCCCATCAAAATCCGTTGCGTAGTTTTAAAGATTTAAGCATAGCATAGGGACATAGGGACACGGGTACAATTCGTATAAAGTATATTAATTTATAAAAACCGTAAACGTTCATTATCACAGCGTGATTTGTTTATTATTATTGTCGGTGAAAGTCAATATCACTTATGTGCTTAAATTATTATTGTACGGCCACATACACGCAAGCAATTGAATCGTCATTACATTAACTACTATTAATTAATTATTTAGTATATTCTGTTATAGTAAATGCATATTGTTTAATGACAATATATTTATGTTGCTGTGTTTGTATGCAATATGTTAAAATATATATTAATAAGTTCATGGTAATTGAGTGAATAACGAATAATCTAAAAATAACCTGCGTAAGTTTTTCTCACGGCTTTATTTAACTTTTGATACTTGGACTTGCCGGTTTCCTCACGATGTTTTCCTTCACCGTTTTAAGCAGTGGTGATGTTATCCACATGTGCAGATAAATTGGAAAATCTATTTATTTCATACACGCTCGCCCGGTCTCGAACGCCGATTTATCGATTTTGAAGTCCGAGGTTCTCACCACTGAGCCACCGCTGCTTTTAATTTACCTATATTGTAAACAGATTCTGTTTTTTGGCAACGCTCTCGGAAGATCGTTTTTCCTTATTATCATGTTGATTTCTAGTATTATTTAATCTAAAATAGTAGTTAATCATTAGTAGTTACTTAGAAGCCTTCTCAAACGCTCTAAAACAAGTTATTGCAAAATGATTATAATTTGAGCGCGTGTACAAAGTATCGATGACATCACCGTTTGCGTACAATATTGGGTCGAACACCTCTAATTGCATTGAAGCGACTTCCCGGTAGCGGCAGCTATAATGTAGATGGCTGAACAAACTTAGCCCAACGGCGCGGTAAATATGCACAAGGTTTTATTTATCGGACGTATTATCGTTTCAATTGGACGTACTATTTTATGGGTGTTTAAAACATATGTACCAGTCACGTTTTTGGTGTGTAAATGGTGTAAAGCTTGATAAAGGAAGTCATTAGCTTAATTTGCTGTAGTAAATGATTAGGGAGCAAATGTTACGTGTGCATAAAAGTATTTATGACGACCCAGACATTCAAAAAATACCTGCATTTGCTGTGTGCTATTGATAGTAAAATGTAGTTAATTTGTTGTTTTGTGATGGAAATGAATAATGCGAGTAATAAGTATTTTCTTATAAATATTTTCATCCAAATTGACTTCTAAATCTGAAAAAACAACCACCTACAAGAAAATTTGTCATTTTATGAACCTGTATGTCGCATCCTTCCTACCTTTATATATTATATTTAAATTTGTGTTTATTTTTAAATTTACTCCGGCCGAGTGAATGATATCTCGTTTTTCAATTTTCAAGGCTTTGGTACCTTTTAAGGCTTCACCTGTTACGTTTCCTCAAACGTCTTGAACGTTGTACGATGTATATTTACTTAAGAATGATTTGTCATATTAATTAAATTTGTCAGGATTCAAAATGCTTTGAAGCGCGTGCAATTATAAATACTGGGAAGTTGTAAGTTGATCAATTTTAACGTAAATGAGATTTATGTTTCTTATAAAATGAATATTAAAGTAAATTTTGCAATTCAATTTCGAAATGTCATCTTCTTTTATTTGTTTTTGATATAATTTTGTAATAAATTTATATTATATTTTTCATTTGCAGTGAAGGTTTTCCTCATTGATTAAATTTAAATTAACTATAGGATAATAAAAGTACTTTCATAGGTTATCGCAACATGGAACAGTAAATACATCGAATAATACAGGGTTTGTCAACAAATCCACACGTGATGCATTCTTTTGTGTCTCATACTCTCCAACATTAGCAACGTATAATCAAGTATCACATGTGTTTAGGGCTTATCAGACATGCGGTCATTAGATAGTATATGAGTACTAGTACTAGAGTAATAGACATAATAACAGTATGTAATTTTAAGCTCTTTAATTTATTTGCTGTATTATGTTCAAAAGAGTGTATTATATTAATTAGAAACCTGATTTGTAAATTGCTCCATGAAAATGATCATATCTGCGAATGTAGGTAGGTACCTTTTATTTTCACAGATGTGTTTAAATTCTGACCTAAAAGTTGTTTGTAATAGATAACTCAAACGCTATTTCATATCATTCAAAACCGATTGAAATTAGCGGATATGATATCTTTATAATCAGTTACAACTAGCGAAATTACTTATGTAGCAAAAATGTTTCTCCATTTTCTACCAACATCGGTGAGATATATTTAGCTATAGCTATGATGTTAGCCTGTACGTGTAATAAGACACCAAATAACATATCCGTACGAACGGTGCCACATGCCCTTAAATAACGAAACACGAAAATAAGTCGCGTAGGCACACCGAGGCTAGTAGTAGTGTCTCACGCCTGTCGACATTGCTCGCTGGGCGAGACCTGAAAAATGTGTCAAAAACAACACCGATAGGCCGGCATTGACACACTTCCCCGTTTCCTGCATAAATACTTTTGTTTAGTTATTTTTGTAGGGTATTTTTTGCGTACATACTGATGTATCGGTGGCTTGATAAGGATGGGAGACGCGTACAAGCGTCGGGCTTGGGTTTGTGAATACGTTTATATTTACGCTTACTCATAGTAGCATTGTTTGCTGTCTAATATGCAATATTTGGTTTTTAATTTAGTTACGATTTTTAATCATCCAGGAAATTGGATAAGCCGATATAGTTCGAAGTGTATACCATTATAACTATATATGTATTTATAAGAGGAAACCTTTGTGTTTTTGTGTGTATGTTTGTAATATTATACACAAAAACGAAAAATAATTATTTCAAAAATTATATTACCTGTACATAGATACATTTTCCTGAGTCACATAGGCTATATATATTTATACTTCGGTTTTATCCCTGGATAGCCCGGGCGGAGCCGAGGCGAGTATTAGTATAACTAAAGATACGCACTGTTGGCTAACGCTACTCGAACATTACCCTTCCTACGATGCACTATAGGTTCATATATACAAGTATAACGCTTCAAGAAGCAATATTCCAAGAAGGAAATTAAAAAGGAAAGAGGAAAATATAGTTGCTAGATAACGCATTGCGTGCGAGCGTCGGGTTTCACCGACGTGGCAGTGTGGGTAATGAGATTAATATAAGAAAACCTTGGATGTGGTTAAAGTTAAGACGGTGTGTCAAATTTGTAATACCGTAATAATGTGTTATAATCTTATCTTTGAGGCGGCTTATTTGTTTTGTGAAGTTGGTAAAGTATATTCGAAAATGTAAGGTTTAAAGCGCTTTTTATATCACACTCGTTGTTCGTCCGTGGTACAGGTATAGTTTATGTCACTCAGTGCAGTGGTTTTTGTGTGACAAATTTACAATTATACAAAATACAAAAGTTTCCGCTTTATAATATAAGTGAAGATTAATGTAGATATGTCGTATGTAGATTGGAAGACAGAAGCTTTGCTTTTATATTGCGGATTGATAGAAAATATTATATAAGTCATCGCAGTAAAATGACAGCCTTATACCTATCATATGATATATGCTAATACGTACAATAACATTCATCATGAGATATGTTGGACAGAGCCGATTCAATTCCTAGGAGAGTTGTTAAACGGCTTGGTCGTTTAATATAAGCTATCACAAGCACAATATGCAAAATATTCGATGGTGTTTATTTTACAGTGCGATTTTCGTGGTATCCTTTTTACATTTCCGTCACTTTCTATTTATTACCTTCTGTCTAAGATAGTGAAAAAATATGTTTCATCTTTGATTTGTTTATATATCACAGCTAGTACGATATATTTGCATAAATATAAGCTAAGGTAAACTCGAAGGGAAGTGGAGTAGAGGGACGGATATTGTGTGCTCGATCTATATTATAGTTTTGTAGTATGGTACCGCCTCCTTTGTACAGTGGTTAACGCGTGAGAGTGGAACCTAGGCGTCCTGGGTTTGATTCCCAGTAGGGACTCACAATAAAATCGTCTCTTTCTGGTAGGACCTTAAAGGCGATGTATATTATCTGACTAGGCGATGCGGGATTTCACTAAACCCTTAGTCTTCTACATGAATATCACCCATGTTACCTGATTCATGTATTTTTGGAAATATCCCTTTGTCTCTGAGCAATAAAATATATAAAATTGAACTCAAAAGCTCTAGGGCAATATAAATACGTTGTTATATATATGTTCGACATACGTTGCTGCCCGATGTCGAATGGGAAGTCCGCTGTATTTAATTGATACGAAGCATGCTATCTCCGGCTCGTAGTCTTACATCGAACTACTATTTCTCTTTATCAATAACGAGCTATAAAAGCGCTCATTGTGCCCGTTAACACCTTAGTGAACAATGCGATGGCTTCTGTCTTTTCTTTTCACGGTAACTCGACGATGTCCTTTATTTTTGCCCCTTCTCACGCTCAAATAAACTCCAATAAAAGAGACGCTCAGTATTGTCGATTAACAAACAATTTCCTTTACAATGAACTTTTATTTTTCACTTGATTTATTGTGCCTGGCCCGTTTCGGGTTAGCGTTTTTGTATTTGGTAAAAGGTGGGTTATTAATTGCTGCTGTGTGGGCTGAACGTGTGATTTTCAGTTAACTAATACCGGGCATACATATATTTAAATATATACGAGTATAAACAAATTCAAATACAATGTTACTTCTTGAATTATTAGGCTTATAATGCATTTTAGACGACATAAGATATGAGATATAAAACTTTTAAAAAGTTTATATACTTAAAGGTAGGTTAGGTAAAGTTTATAGTAAATAAGTTTATTTTAAAACCATTTAAATATTTTGCTAGCTTGCTATCATACTCTATTTATTTGAAGCAAACCAAGCATTACTTTAATCACTTTAATAATTTATTAGTTGTGTGCCCCGGTTTTGCACGTAGTACCTAATATGTACCTAACATATGTAGCCTATAGCAATTAGGTATAGAGTAGATATGCAGTGGTGAGAGAATTTTAGAAATCGGTCCAGCATTTCCTTAGGTTAGCGTATTCAAACAAAACAAACAAAAAACAGACAAAGTCTTCAGCTTTCCATGTCTTGGTCTTGTGCACCACCAACGCATGAGTTATTTAAACGCATTTTGTTCCATTATGCGAATGGCACGAAACCTTATTGCAATAATGTAAAACGTATCTCAAAACGAATTGCAATAATATAGGAACGATGATGAAATTTTAAATATCAAGCGTCACACGTAGGCGTAATATCCTTACGGCGCCGTCGTTAAAATAATTAAACACACCTTTGCCATCGTAATAAATGTAATTAACATTGAATGAATTCAGGTGTTGTTGAACTTACATTAAAAGCTGTTTTGACCTGAGCGCTTCCTGTGATTGTTATTGTCGGTCTGTCGCCAAAACGGGAGCCTACATGTACGTCTGTATATGGGCTTGCAGATGTGTGCGGCGTGCATACGGCGAGATTGGTATCGCAAATATTTGTTTGATTGATGTTTTGATTTGTGGGGTGAAATTCGTGTGAAATTAGTAGCGAGTGATAGCTCACACGCTTTATTATAAGCTTCACCTGTATGTTTGTATGTAATCGATTGCTTGAGGCTCGATTTTGACCCACTTTGACAGATTTAATTCAAACTTTTTGGGGGAGCCGGAGGCCCGTTTCCTTTTCCTCACCCGTCCTTCTTTCCAGTCGTTAATCCTTTCCTTTTCCCTTACCCCATAAAAGCGGGCAGCGCATTCACAGAGGTACTACCTTTGCGAATGTTTATGGGCAGTGGTGATCGCTTACCATCAGGCGAACCACCAGCTCAGCTGCTCGCTATGACATAATAAAAAAAAAACCTTTGTCGAGGTCTAGTCTTATCAAGGATCGCCAACAATTCACGAGTGAAGTGAATTTTTTAGTTTGATTATTTTTGTTTTTGTTTTAGTAATAAGTCTGGATGGATGTCTTGTGCCCAATTTGATGTGTTGTAGTCTAAATTCTTTAATCTACTGCAGGATATGATTGATTAAAGCGCGCTCAACTGATTTATATAAATTTAATAAATAAATTTAATATTTATATAAATCAGTTGAGCCTATTAATTTCTAGGTATAAATAGGAGAGAAAAAATTAAATTATAATCAATTTTAATTTTATGTTGATCTATGAATATTAAATATATGTATAAACCTACTCACATTATAATATTATGTATTACCTACTTATCTATTAGTAACTCTACCTGTGTGTCTCGTCAATTCGTCACGCCCAAAACACTGAGCCTATTTGAATAGAATATATACATAGATGTGGTTTACATATAGGAAAGGACATAAGAAAGTTTTTGTCGTGGAAATCCCACGAGAACGGGAACTATACAAGAAGACCCCCGCGGCTATCTGTCGTTTCCTTTAGCGACCTGAGCCGAAAGCTAGTTGTAAAATAAATGCTATCATCATCATCATCATCAGCATTTTCAGCCTTTAACTGGATATATGCCTGTCGATGGCATGCAATTCAGCCCGATCGTTAGCTCTTTTTCGCCAATTGTGTGCAACTAATAATTATTGTGATATATTCTATGGTCGGGGTTAAATCCCACCCGTCTATATTTTCTTATCATCCGTATATTTATTTTTTTTATATACTACATGTTTTCCGGCGTCTAAAATGTTTTTATATTGTTCACAGGGCTGTGACGGACCCTCGCGATGGGAGGCGCGTGGCCCTCAAGAAGCTGCCCAACGTTTTCCAATCGCTGGTCTCCTCTAAGCGCGTCTTCCGCGAGCTCAAGATGCTTTGCTTCTTCAAACATGAGAACGTAAGTTTGACCGACAGTCAATTTGTATTGCATTCATGTAAATTTGTTTAGAACAAGCATGTTTTCTATTGAGGGATAGGAACATAGCCATATAGAGATTTTGAGTATGGGGATGGACAAATATAGGACAATATTTAGGTGTGGACTAGGAACAGTAATGTATGTATGTATGTATAGAACTCAGGATGTGTAAGTATAGAGCTCAACGAATAATTACTGAGATGACATTAAGCTTCTGAAATTATTCGGTATGGTTTTAAGCTTTAGATTCCACACTGAATATTAATGATTTTAAGGTTATTATGTACTTATTGTTCTATGTGTAATTTGCTTTTTTGGGGTTTTACCTACTTTTAATGATTTCTAGCTTATATTGACTGGTTTGATATAAGTATATACATTGTACGATACTTTCAAAGCCTTTATTTTAAAAGTTGTCATATAAACATTCAATATTCAATATAAGATATAGGTTCGTAGGTAGGTTCATCGATAGATGCTGAAAAAAATGCTTAGAACAGTGTGTTTTACGCACAATGTAGGCGCACATAAGACTCGATCGTTGGTTTATAAAATGTTTTATGTAAATGTATCGACAGGCCGAACCCATAGTAATGGCGGTTAAACAAGGGCTGATCTTTTTCTTTGGCAGCCTATCTGCTTCTATTATAGGTCTAAACCTTTTTCTAGACATATTTTATCTTTGTTTTTTTTGGATATCGAACAATGAGAGACCATCTATTGAGTCATTGTTTTGTATTAGATACATCTTGCTCCGTCTCAAACAACAAAAATTATACATATTATAGAACGTGTGAAGGCATTAATTCCTACTTAATTACCGTACGCTTTGCATAATCTAATTTTACTCGAGTTCCCCTTGGAAGTTGGAGTGGGATGAACAAGAAACTTTTGTGTTATCCAAAGTTGAATTTATAAATTCAATTTCTATGGCTGTTCGAATTTCAGCATATATTTATTATCATTTTAAGCGTATTTGCATATAGTGCTTTTCTTATTACATTTGAAGTTGTTATGTATCATAGAAATATTTTGTCTCAATATAGTGTACGAAAATGATTACCAACGTATATAATATTAATTACCTATAGTAATATTTATTTTCATTATATTGTTAAAAACTAGATTGGAACCTAGAATCAAAATCGTGTGGGTTGTTATTGCTTTACTGGTGTATGACATCATTAACAGTTTGTATTATTTTGTTTCAAAACGGTAGTACGTTTCAATATCGAACACCTATTATCGAAAAATATTTACAAGCATTCCATCATCATTCGTTTCATCGGCCTCGTTAAATTTATACATTGTACGAACGTATTCGTTAATCACATTACTCGTTAATTTTTAATCCGGCCAAGCGCCTATTTATTATGGCGTAATAATTGCGGTCGGCGCGTAATTCATTCAATTCCGCGTGTGCTCTATCGATCATCGAATTGTTTGCGGTTATCTCGCATTTGTCGCTCGCCAACAAACAGCATTTGCATCGGGACGCGAGAATTGGATGGTGGTGTGCGTGCGGCCGATTCGATGCAATTGTGCCGAGTGCCCTGTCGGTGCCGCGCGAAACGCGAGCGTGGGACCTTTGTGTAGGATTCGTGCGACGTTCTTAATGTCTATATTAGTGTTATATCTTTTTTATATGCAACTTTGTATGCGCTTTGAGTTTATAGTCTCTTTCGATAAATTGTCGTTGTGATCATTATGTGTTTTAGGAATGCATATTTTAATGTATACCAATGGATATTGCAAATGTATTAAAATAATCCATATGAAAACTTTTAAGGATATTTTTCAAATGGATTTCACAAAAAACAGGATACAAAGTCTTATTTCACACTTCACACTAAATCGGTATATTATTGCTCAAACACTACAAGAATTTTAGCAAAGGTGTTTTTACCGCTTTTAAAATAGACACCATTCTTAGAATTATGGTAACAATTTTGTTGCAGGTACTATCGGCGTTAGACATCCTTCAGCCGCCAAGCCTCGACTTCTTCCAAGAAATGTATCCTTTTATAATATCTAGATAGATTTTATTCTAGGTCGTTTCAAGTTGAACTGGTGCGTTGACCCCACTAACGGTTGGAGGCGTCCGAGTCCCGTTGTTCCCGCTTGTACCGACTCCTATAATATTCTACCGTCCTGGTACTTACGTTGCTCTCCTGACATATAAACACTACGTACAGACTTGTTTATTTGCTTAATAAATAAACATTGGAATGTGCTATCTGATTTCTTAGTTAACATATCTTGAAATATAAATATGATTAATATTATAAACATTTGTAAATATTAATTTAAGACGTTCCTATAACTGAAATTAATTACAAATTTTAACATGACACTATGTGTTTGTACCGTCGCGACAGGTTGACAAATATTGTTATATCCTACCTAAATATAGTATAAAGATACGGCTAAATGATATGGTTCATGTCTTCTATGAAATTTGTATTTTATAGGAATAGAGCGTTACAAAATCAACTCCCTTTTACATGAATGAGTATAAATAAAGAAAATACCAACGTCGGTGTATATAGGTACAATAAACACGTAGGCACGTGTATACATTAGTGTTAATGACACTCGCAAGGACACTCCGATCGAGTTCGCTCCGAGGACGTTCTCCCGCCTTCCCGCTTTAGGTATCCCTTTGTTCCCAGCTGGCCTTGACGAATATTCGCTCTCTGACGTTAGAAATATTTACAGTATATTGTATACGTATAGAATTCTTAAGGTCTTGGTCGATTTATTCTGGTCTCGAATTTATTTGTACGCTTTGTATAAATAACTGAATTGCGTTTGAACGATATCTTAAGATGTATATGGAAAGATTACTATTTTTATAAAATACGTCTTTGTCACAAAGATACGGTTCTTAAATGTGAGGTTGTGAGGTTTTTGAGCTTTATTTTTTATGTTTAGTTGCTACTAGGAGACTTGTTGGATGGTGGAGCATAAGGCAATTAGTAGTTTTATTCTTCCAAAAACTAAAGCGTATAACGCAGTTTAAATATCCTCGCGAAAGATCGCAATAAAACACCGGGCACCGACACGTGATACGTTTGCTGACTTTTAGAGTAGGGAATTTGAAAATCATCCAAAAATTTGAATAAATACATATTCTATTTAATTTATTTATAATTCAAGTAACGTTCCATTCTAAAATATTGAACGATAATCGTATTTATTACTCATATTTTATACTACTGCGCCACATCAGTTTACGTACACCGCTAGGCCGTTCAAAACGAGACCAAAAGGTATAGTAAAAAGAAATACACGTCAGCGCGGGTTTAGCCCGCGTTTATTTACAATTTCACGGCGAGGGATCACGCGTCCTTTTTGCACTTACGTAATTTTTCAGGCGCAGGTCACGTCGAATACTGTCATAGTTTCGACAACACCGCGATTTATTGCCCCCATACGAGCGGCTATCGGCTGACGGTTATTGAATTGATTTTTGCATTTGCACACAGCACGGAGAGTTGAAATTGATTTTTTTTTGTTCGGTGTCACAATGTGTGGGGATTAATTCGGGATGCGCTTAACGTTTTAATTCTGCAACGGCGAAATGCAGTTTGGACTTATGATTTGATAGATTTTTTTAATAGGTACTATACTTAGTCTGGCCATAAATACTGTTACACTTAATTATAAAAAAATATTACATTTGAATTTCGAATCT
>NC_052121.1:2369364-2384380 GCF_012273895.1 Zerene cesonia | reverse complement strand
AAGTAATAAATGTTATTTGCAGTTAACAATTTTCTTTTTTCTTTATTACAATATTTATGGCAAGACTAGGTATAGGTTATATATCATAAGTAATCAATTGTATCAAATCGAAACAATCGTTTAAACGACCGTTTCAGTACGTAAATCGTAAATACATATGACCATAATATCTATTTAACGTCAAAGGGCAGATAACAACTTGACGGAATCTTGAATTGTTTCATAAATTAACTCGTTTACGTCCTTATCAAGTTCATAGAAATCAGCTCGAAAAATCGGATAACCCGAATACCAAGCTTCAATATCGATAATTACCTAACAATCGATATAGTACGTGTGTATCGAATAATTGTGATTGTTCAACACAAATGCAGCACAATACTCTAATCAGATAATAACACAAACAGAGATCAATGAGCAGCGAAATTAACTCAAGCAATTGGTAATACACGTCATTGATTTGCTTAGTGTCGAACTGACGCCTACACGGTGATCGATGCCTGCCCGCTAATAGGTAGGTTCGTATACCGTGGAAAATTGCATTTGAACGAGGTGGTAGACGAGTTTTGGTCGATTTGTTATGTGAAATTAATTAATTTAGATAGTAACGGTTAGAAGGGCTGCTACTAAAGTTAGCAGTCGTAAACGTTACTGATGTGACGATCTGATGTGAAGCGTCAAAGTATGAATAGAGGGAAATAATTCTTTTTTATTATAATTACTAAAGTATTAAACCGCATTAAAATTGTATTAGAGACGTAGATTAGAAATAGACCAAATTTCAATGGGCCCACACAGGAGGCACTAGCTTTAAAATAAAAAAGGAAAAATCACCATAATAGATTTATCCAGTCGAACGTTCAGAGGTATAAATACAAACAATACAAACCCAATAAAATACAGTCGAATTGAGAACCTGCTTTTTTGAAAAATGAAATGTTAATAATAGTGTATTTTTTTCTATTAAACCAATGTAATTTTAGAAATATTAGAGCGAGCGGATACACGCTCGCTAGTAATGTTCTATGACGTTTCCGATTTTATAAATATTGTTTTAGTCGTTTATTCATGCTCGTAATAAATTGAAAGGAAACTGAATACGTGCGAGATAACGAGTTTTGGTGGAGTACAATTAAATCAATTACAGTATTTATTATTTTTCACTGTACCCCAGTGCGAAGGGCGTCCGCGTTCCAATAAAACGCACCCCGCAGTTGTGTCCCCCCCTCAAATTTTATTTCATTTCAAATGCCACTCATACGGCCGCAAAGGAAACAATTTTATGAACAGTTTATTGAATTCCCTTCGAAAAATACGGTGTATATTAGTTATAATCATAAAACCGAAGGGAAATTATAGGCACATGTGGTACCACTCCATAAGTGTGTTGTTTAGTTTTTGAATGAATTAATAAATTGTGAGTGAAGTAGAAAATTGAATGTTTTTTTTTTTATGTCATAGCGGGCAACTGAGCTGGTGGTTCGCCTGATGGTAAACGATCACCACCGCCCATGAACATTCGCAGAGGTTTATACCTCTGAGAATGCGCTGCCCGCTTTTAAGGGATAAGGAAAGGATTGATGACTGGAAACAAGGAATGGACTGGGAAGGGCTAGGAGAAGGAAATAGGCAATGTATTTCATTTGTCAATATTGTATACTGAAATGAGCCATTTAAAATATAAATGTACACACATACATTGTCTTAATCTTGATAAGAACCTTTTAAATATGTAGACTCGTAAGGTTTAATTTATTAATAGTTGTAACCTCAGGTTATATATTTTTAGTTTATATAACTTTGAAAGAGATTAGACGTTGCCACGGTTCAGCGAAATGGCACGGGTTCGCATCCCGCCTCGTGATCAAAACTTTTTCTATTCTTTAAAAATATCTTTGTTTCTGTTTTGAAATAAAATAAACTTATCAATAGCAGTTTTAATAAGCATTATACGTGCACAAAGCGATGACTAAGCAGTTGTTTTTCGCACAAGTAGAATATTTAAGACGCATTAATGAATAACATATGATTTATTATCCGTTAGGGGTAACAAAGGGGGACGTAATGTGTTTACAACGATACAATGTGAGATCGCGGATTAGGAACGCGTTTCTACGGTATAATTGAATATTATGTTCTAACAATTAACATTATGTTATATTTTCATACGAATTAGTTAGATGCTATTTTTTCTCTATGAAAGTATATGTATATAGGAGGTATATATATTAAGGAATTTACGAGGCTTTTCAAGAGGTAGTAACAATTATATCCGTCTTAAAAGCCATTTCTGTATGAAAATACCGACTCCGTTAACATTTAATTTAATAAGTATTCATATGAGATTAGTCCGTTGTCAAATGTTGAAAATAATCGAGTTTTTTTCTTTGCTTTAGGCAATGCTAAAGGGCGTACAAATATTTGAAGTTTTCAATGAATTAATATAATCACGTATTCGGTTTCGTAGTTCTCCTTCAACATACTCATTTGACCTTCAAACTTGATGTGACTTAACAATACAGTGTCTGCAATATAAATTATGTATTTGAAGGGCTTAATTTAAATCCTATCTAAGTATGTTATTACACTAGTAACCTCTTCCACAATGAAATGTAGTTTTAATCAAGAATGAATAAAAATAATACGCGTTTCGAATAATGAAACAAAAATTCCACAATACATTATTGTCGTTCAAGTTATTATAAACTAACTATGTAAAATTCAACACAAGTTCCCGGAATTCATCATATATCGGCGTATATTTTTATAGCCATATCCGCGATATAATCAAATGTAATACACACGAATGTTAATATCCACACTTCACACTAATATTATAAATGTGAAAGTTTGTTTGTTTGGATGTTTTTCCGTCAATAGCGGTGAAACTACCGAACGGATCTTGATGAAATTTGGTACAAAGACAGGCTATAAGCTGACTTGGGTGATAGAATACTTTTTATCCCGACTAAATGCTTCCTTGGGATAAAACAGAAATATTGGAGCCGGGACGAGCGTCTAGTCCTACTAGTCCTACTATCCTACTAATCCTACTAATATTATAAATGCGAAAGTTTGTAAGGATGTGTGTGGTTTGTTGCTCTTTCACGCAAAATCTACTGAACCGATTGCAATGAAATTTGGTACATAGACAGCTGAACAACTGTAATAACATATAGGCAACTTTTTATTCCGATAATCCTACGGGATACCGTACGATATGTGAAACCGCGAGGCGCAGCTAGTAATTCATAAAAAACGTGAGTGTTATAAATATAAACGTCAGTCGCAACTGTAGGCACTTTGTCTAACGTTACACAAAGCGAATATCATTCGCAGCCAATTGTCGTATTCGCGACGCAACTTGCTTGCATCGGGGTGTGCGCACTCGCGAACTTTTAGTTTGTACTTGTCTTGATCGTATTGGGCGCGCTCATGTGATTGGTTTTTGTGTTGGGAGATGGTGAAAAACAGATAGGAGAGCCAATTGTATGGATTGTGGCAATTTCGTTTTTGTAAAGGGTTATCTTCGACTGTTTCGCCGCGGTAATCTTAAATAGTATTAGCGTCATAGCAAGTATGCGGAGTAAATTGTGTTTTTAACTGCGTTCTCTATAAAATAATGATATAAGATGCGTTCATGTTCCATGACATTGTAGAACAACAATTTTTAATTGACATTATATTCAAATCTATATAAACAAAAATCAGTTGCTATTTGTTAGTCTCGCTAAAAGTCGAGAATGGTTGGGCCGATATTGATGATTTTAGTTTGGATGATTAGGCCTGAACCGGGAATGTTCAAAGGGTAAAAAAAAATTATAGGGCTTTGCGAAGTTCGCCGGGTCAGCTAGTAATTGCATAAATCTTTAAGATTTAAAACTTAATAACATTTTATGTAGGAAATTTTGCCTTTAATACTATATAATATAATAACTTAGCTGATTCATTGTTCATGCATATAGGACAGTAAATTGCATCGCGTGTACACACGATTAGCTTATATATAGAGAACCGAATGGACTCGCATAACGTATTGCATCTTGTAAATTACCCGAGTGTTCCGATGACATGTTTATATTCATTCCCATCGGAATCGAAATAGAAATAAGTGTTTCCGTTTTATATAGTGCAGTGGCGTCCATTCATTTCCCCTCTGCTGGTGTGTGACAGAGAAATATTTGCGACGGAATAACAGCTGATTTATATGTTGTGGAGTGGATGCGATTTTTTTTTTTAAGAGAGCAAGCAATCTTTTGTACGTATTGGATGGTTTTGTCGTTTTGAAAACGTAAAAACAGTTTAATTAATATGTTTGAGTTTTAAATAACTTTATTTCATTGTGAATTTAATTGTGATTACGGATTGTATATCTGTTTAAATTTTAATTTATTCAATTTACGCACTGATGTTTCATGCATTTATGTCGGTACTTTTTTACAATCGACACTTGTTTATTGCTAATGTAAATATCATGTTTGAAGACGTTAATCGTTGTTTATGTTTCACTGAACTGTAATCGGAATACACTCTAATAAAACTATTCGGCGCACGTACAAATTCCTTCTCAATACCGAACCCATAGCGAGGGAGAAGCTTTGTAATTAGTGGACGAAAATTAGCCATGTCAGGTTTCCGAGTAACACGAGTTTAAGACGCGAAATACGCTCCGAGCTTATAAATAGCTGTCGTTCGCAGCGACTGCGGACGACTTTTTTTTGATAAACGTTTTTAAGGACGTTTTAATTTTGAATAATGCGTATATCTGAGACAGTTATTTACTGCGACATGAGTCACGTTGTGTATTTTATAGATTTGAATGCAACTTTTATCATCAAGATCTGATGATATTTTGATTTTTATTGACTGTAAAATATTACCTTGCTACAATATAGGTATGTACAGGTAGTAAGTACATTAGAACTTATCGTCATATCACATACAGTAAAGTATATAGTATGAACAAAAGCTTATTTTCAAAATTGTTCAGTTGTGATTTGTTGTGTCTGTAATTTGCTAAAATAAATTCAAACAGAAAAAAGAAGTGACAGAGGTAATTTTAAAAAATGGATAATTAATTATTAAGACAAACCAATTTTCCGAGAGATTTACATTCGCGCTGTCGCCTCACCTAGCGACGACCTTTCCGAGTATTCAAATCAGTTTTATTTCTGGATCCCATTGAAACAAGGGCTTTCCGTCTTGACAGTTATCAAGGAACGCTTCCCCTTCTAAGCCCGGCGTTCTAATTCGAATGAATTGAGAAAACAATAATGGAAAATTGCCATTTAAAAAGTGCCGTCGAGCAATCGCTCAACGGACGACGCGCTTCGAAATATTCCTTTAATAGGGCTCAATGGCCATTCTTGGTTTCCCACTGTTCTTGAAGACGTCAATATTTTATTTTAACATGTCTTTGTTCGCGATCGCTTTATGGATATGCTTGGTAATATTAGGCGTTAGGCATGACTGATGTTTTTGCCGTTTGTAGCCTATAAGTGAATACAGTACATTATGATTACGAGTTATATTATGTGGTTATACTTTAATTAAGGGGACAAAGGAGTTGCGTGTTATTTATGTCGTGTTTAGACGCAGTGTTGAAATTCACTTTTATGTCTTAACTTGCTTTAAACATCGTTCGTGTTAATTAAAATGTGATATTTCTTGATATCATGTTGCTTTCAAGATATTAACTTTTTATAAATATGATGACTGATAGATTCAAACATACATTCCTATCAAGGATTGTATCATTTAAAATTAACTATGATCATAAATTCGCGTATACGGTTGCGCACACAGCACCGCATGACGCGCAAGCTGACGCGGCGTCATGTCCACGATATTCTCGGCCATTGTAACGAGGGTCACTGCAACTGCGCCGTCCCTTTGTTTCCGCCAAACGTGCTCCTCGACTCTCCATTGTTCCACAACACATTTCTTTTTGTCTCACTGCCATCGGGAGTGTTCCGTCTTTGTCCGGGTCGCCCTTGCGCGCGCGACGTCTAATTAGCGGAGGCGCGGGCGTTCGACCTCGCCACGTTACGCCTAATTGCATTTTGTAGCGTTTCCGCGGATCTAATTAAATAATTGGTTTCGATGTAAATCTTTGTAATGTCAACGAGACGGCAATGCGATTACTATCGGCTTAATGAAACGAAAGTTCTAATGCGTGTTCTGCGGTGGCTTGTTTCTACGTATGAGATTGGACAATTATTATAGCCTTATATTCAGTTCGCATATTCTACGTAATAGAAAAATCTACAAAGCCTACGTGTACAAAAGAGGATAAGAACTGACAACCTTCATCTACCTACTTCTTTAAAAATAACATGAAATTTTATGATTTTAAAGCTCATAGTCGAATAAATTAAAAACAAGCATAGCGAAGGTAAATGAAAATTGCTTTGAAAAGCAAAGAAGCAACTCAAGAATTTTAAGATAATATTTATAAAAGGTATACGTATATATATGTACGTTGAATACGGGGCTATAGAAATAAAACATTAAAAGCTCAAGTGCTCAATGAAATTCGTGGGTGATTCAAATAGGACAGTTATGATTCCATCAGCACAATATACGTGGACGTGTATGTCAAGAGGTCAGGCGAAGTATGACGAGTAAGAAAGGTTCGACATTGATTCAGTTATCAATCGAGTATAATGGCTATAACGTGACCTCTGGCTCGCATGGACAATCAGCGTGTATTGATGGCTGCATAATAGGTCATTAACGTGTAAGGTTTGACTTGAGAAGTAGGTACTCATGGCGTATAGGTTTTAATGGCAATGCAGGGAGAATTTCATCAGTGACATGATCGATGCGTTTACCAGATTTTAGGGAGGATGAAATTTGTAGGGATTCAATGTATATTAAAGAAAGTAGGATTTAATGATAATGGTTAGAAACAATATTCCTTATGTGCCTGTTACGTTGCCACGCCTGGATGAATCTGCATAATATATGGAGTATATTCATACATCTGCCGATAGAACTCAATTTCCGAATTAAACATGGTGAGGGATTGGGCCTACTGGGGATACTACATAAAAGTACGCTTCGCTCAATGTAGCTCAAGGTGGTGTGGAAATGAGTTCTCCCGTGAGAACGCGTAACAAGTATGTTACATTTAACGAAAAATAACGTTGAAATTTTCCTATATATTATGAATGACTCAGAAAAGAGATATATAGATAATCGATACATGTAAAGCATGTCAAAATCTATTAAATCGTCTTTTAGAAACTCCTGGCAACGTGCCCGGGTAAATCCATTTTTTATCGAACTAAAAACTAAAGGGCTTACAAAATTTTTACATATCATTACCTGTATTTTTTCGGTTTATTTACACATGGAACTTATGATTTCATATCGGCTGTTGCCCTTGGTATAACGTTTAACACACAATCGTTTCGTCTCTGCTCTTACACTGTTGCCTAGCAACCGTCGCATAACGCATTTTATGACGCATCATTATGTACCATTTGCGCAGGCTGCAACTACATCTTTGAAGAGGTTACGACTTTACATAAATGTAATGTTTCCACATCGAGTTTATGATATTTTTTTAGTTTCATAAAATAGAACATGAGATTATTTCCAATATTTATATGGCTGTATTTCTTGGAACTATTTTGCTTTTTTATTGTAGTTTATATAATTCAGCGAACATAATGATAGGCCATCCTATTGTTAAAAAAACCCTCATTACTGTTTGGCTACTGACCTATTTTAAGTTCACAAATACGTCAAGAACTTGTTCTGCTGGACATATTATAATGATATAAGGGCAATCGGGTTTTTATATTAGCAACATAGTGTCTAGACTAGGTGCAATTATAGACGAATCCACATAACAACATAAATGTTGTCATATCAAAAATTTGCTATTTTTCGCTCACCCCACCTTCGGTCCCATCGCAGCAGGGAACCTGAATGGGGGTGTGAGTGTAAACATGGTTACATAATATTATTAGTATTGATTACATAATTGGAAGTACACCCACGCGGGTCTCAGACACACTGTTGCTAGGCAACCGGCCGGCTTTATGGTCCATCATTACGGGCCATTTACACGAGCTATGGAGCTAATGTTAAAGTTATTCTCACTTGTTATGATCGCTTGTGAACTATAATTAGGGCTGTGTTACTTGAGGGAGTCGAGGGAAGTGCTTGTTTTGTAGGTACTTAACGTTTTCAGTGTGTTCTCTTAAAAATAGCAAGAATGATGAATGAAAACACATTGATGTTTTTATGTGTCGATCGCTAGTAAGTAAGTGTATGTCGCTACGGTTAATTAGACCCGTTTGAAAGAATTGAGTTTTGTACAGGGCGAAATTGATATAACCAACCAAAAATTGCTGATAACCAATAGCTTATAAGTGTGGATTAATTTTTTTTATATTATATCGGGAAACTGTGCTAGTGGTTGGCCTAATGGTAAGCGAACACCACTGCCCATGAACAACGCATTTGCAGCGGTTTTACCCCTGCAAGTGGCAGGGGTAAAGCCGATTGCTTGCTTTTAAGGATGATAAGGAAATGATTGACGATGGGAATAAAAGAATGGCTTGGGAAGGGTGAGGAAAAGGATAAGACCTCCGGCTCCCCCAGCTCACTGAACGAAACACATTAGCATGTGACTATTTCACGCCAATCTTCTGTTACTCGGAACATACTTTACAATATATAATACGGCTTAGTATTAATTGTACAGTTATTGTATGGCATTCAATGTGAAGTGTTGTTCTTGTACCGAATGAATACATTTAGAACTTGTACTAAATGCACTAATTGGTTAGATCTAATCTGTCGTATAAAATAGGACGCAACTATATTGAGGCAGCTGAAACTAGGCTAGCTACGTGGCTCTTTAATTGTCATATAGATAGAGGATTATTGGGAAGTTTTATTAGTGGGTAATTTGAGATGAAAGCGGTTCATTATAGAAATATTACTACCACGTATAATTTATAGACAAAAGTAAGTTTCTATGCGGTATATTTTATAATACTTTACGAATATTATTTGACACACCTCATTTATCATTCTATGTAGATATATGCTCTTCACATTTATATATATACTAGCTGCGCCAGGCGGTTTCACCCGCGTAAGTTCGTATCCCGTAGGAATATCGGGATAAAAAGTTGCCTATATGTTATTCCAGTTGTTCAGCTATCTACGTACCATATTTAATTGCAATCGGTTTAGTAGCTTTTCCGTGAAAGAGCAACAAACACACACACATCCTTACAAACTTTCGTATTTATAATATTAGTAGGATAGTAGTATTATAGTAGGATACATATAAATGTTAAACCATTTTTCATTTGTCAAAACACGTAAAATGTATCATACAAGGTCTGATACCCTTGAATGATTCACCGGCTGCAATCGAAGCTATATATTTTTATGATTTGTTGACATAGTATCTGATGCCGTGCCGCAGGTATATACTTAAGAGTTCAGCGACCGTTTGCCCTTCTAACTATCAAATAATATGTACATTAATTGATTTTTTAATGTCATCGAATGATCTCAACATTCAAAGAAACAATGTAATACAAATTTTATAATTTTGATAGTGTAATTTTTTGTTTATGTTTAATCAGCTGAAGTCGTGTAATGAATGGAAATATAAACACTCAGCTCCCGTGGAATTTCCGGGATAAAAACTGGCCTATGTCTTTCCTCCGGTCACCAACTATCTTTGTAACATATTTCGTACAAATCGGTGTGATGGCTCAGGCTTGAAAATGAGACAAACATACAGACGTACAACAGATAGACTGATTAAGGATTGTTGAGATTTATTGAAGTACAGCCTACAATTTAAGCAAATAGTAAATATTATTTGTTTTTTTTCTTTCACGTTGTGATAAACATTTACGTCTCTTTCACAATCGCGAAGCGTACTGTGCCTATGTGAAAATAATTCGTAGCCATATACTCGTATCCGTCTCATGTAATTAAGTGCCACTCCACAATAGACTAGGTAAAATGAAAACTTTTTGCTGAATTATGTGGGTAATATATTGTCTGAGAGTCCCCTATACCATTACCTCGAAGTAATTACCGGCGATGGCAGGCCCCCATGTCTGCCGTGATTTCAAGGGTGGTCCGCTTAAAATATTAGTCTGCTACTGTCTATTGCTAAATTATACGTCTTTATCGTCGTCGAGACGAAATTGGCGTTTTTTTGTTTATAGGCTAGGTAATTGTCTATGAATTATAATCGTGTAATTTTTTCGTACCTAATATATATATGTGTAAATATATACTGTGTTTTTAAACCACAGATCAGGTATATGTTTTGTAGTTTTCAAGTAATATAATAATAAAAATATACTTCCTTTTAGGCGTGTAATCCCACGTGGACATGTTAAATCATTTATTATTCCTACACAATCCTAATTAAATAATCTACATCAAAATTTCCACGTAAACAACAAAACAAGCCAAATTTCTGTGTATGGTAGGTAGGTACACTTACGGTTGTATTCATTCTAGAATATTCAACAGGATTGCGCCGGTATAGGCCCTGCACTTAACGGAATTAAATATAAATAAGAGGTAAACATTTGCATATGAATTCGAGTCCGTTTACTTTGTATGTGCACTAATTAATTGGAATTAACAGCAAAGAGGTTTTTCTCGTTAAAAAAAAAACATTCGAAGGTTCTGAATTTGAATATTTGGCATGTTAGCTTTTACATATATTCCTAATATTTATTTATTTATGTAGTCAATGTGCTACAGATACGTTGTAAGTAGTTTTTTTCTTTTTAAATCGTGTGAAAGGCCAACTTCTCATTTTTTTTTTCAATTTGTCAATTTAACTGACAGATATTATGCTAAACAGAATATATCGAGAAGTGTGAAACGGTTAATATGAAAATTTAGTTTAGTTCTGTGCTAATTAATAAAGACCCATGTCAAACATAAGAAAAGTAAATAAAAGTTCCCCACATACCAACTGTGGAGAAATAGGTGGAGGTAGTTCACAAACAACAATTTTTGTATGATAATTTCTTATTATGTATACTTGCGTAAAATCAAAAATGAGAAAAATACTACGCTTTTTTTAATATTAGTAATACTTGTACCAAAATATTTACAAAAGGTATTTTTATTTTTTATTTTTAGATATTGATAAAAACTTTATTTACATAACGATCGTGACCTCTGATTGTACAACGTTTCTTTGTTTCAACCTGAATTGGAATTTACTTTTAAAAATCCTCGTAATATTCTTTCAAAGTTTCATTTAATTTTCCTTAAGATCAATATTTGTATAAAAACATACTCATTTATAACCTTAACCAATGTTCGAGTTTTAATACTGTTATGAAGCTAACAATAACATAGGCATCCCTTATAAAAATATCTAGGTCCGTACCCATAGGAGCGTAAAAATTTCGACACTGAAGCCTATAAAAACACTCGTAAAAGTTAGAAGATGTGCCGTAAAATACTAAAGCTATTTCAGGCACGAAGCTTCTGCTTGTCGCTTAATCATAATCCTTATTGATTGTTCAAAATTCCATTTTGTTTTATTTAATGCTGTTTATCTAATGCTTACTTATAAATGCGTTGCAATAGAGCAATATTCTGGTGTAAATTTTGTGGCTGGAGATAGATTGGAGGCTCGAGAGTGATATAGGGTTTCTAGCGCGGTGTTACAACTCATTCCCGTGGGAATTGTCTTTGACCACGTGTGCGAAGCCGCGGAATGAAAGCTAGTGTAATATGTATATAATATTACATATAAATCAAATGCATGTTTTATTGTGCATATGTTTTATTAAGTTATGACTATTCAAGTAATCTTTCTTTATATCAAACTAGCTGCGCCCCGCTAGAAAAATGCCGAGTTATCGAAGAAGGGTAAATAATATTTGTAAAAAAAATATTGTTAATTTTACTACTCGTACATTACATCCAAATAAAGCAATTCGTCGTGTGGCTTCCTAATGTATAATATAATAAATAGCACAATCAAAAGCTGACGGCCATTATGAAAACACGTGCAACCGGACATTTTCTATTTTAATTTAAAAATATTACGTCAATAGCGTAGTAAGACCTTTTGCGGAACATTAAACCTTGGCTTTATTTACCGCATGAGCGTTTAAGGTGAAAGAATCGGGTAAATAACATCGTTTATGTTATTCCTCGTGTGAGTACTTCAGTGTTATAGCACCATGAACTTTATTGCATATCCGTCCATTGCATCGACTGTTCGTGTATGGATATTTATGCGTTTTATTGCCGTGTTTTGTTCAAAGAACTTATACGCTAGTTGTATTTGTATTCGTATGAAGTTATAGAAGTAATGAAGAGTATCGTCGCGAATTTCATTTCATTATGTCTTTTCCAAGTTTCATATCTAGATAGTAATTCTAATTTCCGAGGGACATACCATATTTAATTGTAGCATACTGTGAGACGGTTTTAGCATAACTCAGAGTAGAAGTATGCATCCTCTAAATATATTCAAGTTATTTTACTAACGCGTTTGTGTCAGGGGATTCAAACTACGCCGGAGGTCTAGACTAGATTAAATTTGTGCCGTTTTCTTGCTTAGCTGGCGTGCCTTACTGTATAATACTGTTTCTTTTGTTTTTGACGTTATTAAAGTTTATCCTTGAAGGTTTGCTTAATAATAATACAAGATATAAGTACACGTCACTATAATTATAATATTTTATGTTTGAAATCTGAAATTTGATTGGTTTCTTTTCATATTAAGATAAATGAATAACTGTTTTCTGATTGATTGACTTCCTCAATGTGTTACTTAATTGTCATTAAACGCTCGACAGTAGGTTCGCCATAAAATTCTTATAATTAATTTGTGGTTATGTTTATCCTTATTGCAAAAACGGAGGCATCTATTTCCTCATGATTCTTCGAAACTCGTCTCGAATATTGAGATATTCATATCATATTTAATTGAACAGCCAAATCCTTCAGCTAACGTCACTACAGCGATCATATATTGCCCATTTTCAAGTTTTTATTCGGAAAAAAGTGAACCACTGTAGCCGGAAAAACTGCTGCAAATCGTTTTGGATTTATTTTTTTTTGTATCCAAAGGCCGTTACCGACAGATGTGTATTGTTTTTGTGCGCTCGTGCTAAGTTCAGTTTGTTAACTGAAATATCTGGTTGGGTGCAACTGCGATTAGTTTATTTGCTAGCTTTGTCTAGGTACGCGGTTTGACTGTCTAGCGCAATATACACAAATTTGCGAATTGCATATTACATCTTATCTTCAAGGTTTATTTGAATCCTGTCAATAAATAACCCGTTCTGCTCTTTATCCTATGTCGTTGATTGTTTCTTACTTTCTTCACTCGGTTAATTGATGTAGTTGCTATTTTTCAACCGATTTGCGTGACCGATTCTCTGTTGTAGTTTTTGGTACCATTTTAGAATTTTGAGTGGTGAACTTTTGGTAGAGAATAAATTATTATGTCATTACTAACCTTTCCGTCGTTATAACAATAAGAAGATTATAGTATGACGAAGACAAGATCATAGGTTTATTTTTTAGTTAGTCTTATAAATTATCCGCCTTCTTTATACAAACGTTTAAATGTCAATCAGTCTATTTACTTACAAAAATGTACGCTGCGTTTTCACATTTACGCGGATCAACCATTTCTGAAGACCTCGTGCCTCCTAAAAGGTTAGGGAGTTATTCTACAAATGGAGTTATGCTTTACAAAAAAATGTTTACAGAAATTTTGACGTCTTCTTGGTGTAATTAAGATAGTATATACAAAATGTCAATTGTAAAAATAAAATCAGTTGGTTGGGAAACAAGTACTATGAGTAAAGACGCGTGAAATAGTTGTTAAAGCTTATTTGCTTATAAGTACGATTCACACAAAGAACAGTTCGCACATAAACGTTTCGATGAAACAAATTAGTTGAGATTGCTCTAATTTGTACTGGAAAATTAGTAGAAATGACATTTATTTATTTATATCCTTAGCTTCATTTTATGGATTATAATCGAAAGCTTACGAGTAATTTTCAAATATATTTACGTAATCACCGTTCCTTAAATAATTTAAATAGACTAATATCGTAATAACCAGGTGTAATTTATTTGGAAATTAGTAATGTCTGACCGAAATTGTAAAGATAATTTTGTTTGAAAGGTTCATCTTGTTCCCGCAAATATGGAGAAAATTTTGATTTACATTAAAAACTTTAATAAGATATGATCAATGAAATAAACTACATATATGGTTTGTAAATTGATACGATTTAAAAATGTATAATTCCTCTCTTCCCCGTATTAGATATAATAATTTTAAAGCCCGTCCGTTGCAGGTTGGTTTGTATCTCAAAAAGATGATTGTCACATCGTCTTATTAACTGAAACGAGCCAACACAAGGCCAAAGCAAAATGCCATTGAGCAGTTTGAAACAATGTCAACAATCGATAATCGATTAATTTAGCGCAACACACATTCAAATTTCCTCATTAAATTGGTTCAATTTGCATCCGGATTACCGTGCTCGGACATGTTATTAAAATATTTGCAAAATTTAATGAAATGGGAGAATCGTTCGGCCAAACGGATCGAGTTTGTCAGAATTGGGTATAATTTAATATCGGAAAGGGAAGGTACGTTTCGACTGATTATACTAAAAACATTTATTTGATTTGTTGTGATATTTGAGATAGGTAGTGATCCGCGGGAGTTATATGCTTTAGTTTAACTGTGATGGTATCATATTTATTTTTAAATCCACACTAATAACGGCTATATAATACTTGTAGCTTTATTATAGTAAATGGTAAGGTACTCATGAACGAATGAAAAGACTGACTATTTACATTGAGTTTGGGTTAGCACAAAAATATGGGTATGTAATATTGCATTGTTTTATCGAACTATGTTGTATGTTACGATAAAATGCGTGCGTACGTCGACAGTTTGTGAGATGATTTGTAAATACATAAATCTGTAAGCGGCTTATACAGTACTTGG
>NC_052121.1:2343051-2369354 GCF_012273895.1 Zerene cesonia | reverse complement strand
TATCGGAAAGGGAAGGTACGTTTCGACTGATTATATTAAAAACATTTATTTGATTTGTTGTGATATTTGAGATAGGTACTGATCCGCGGGAGTTATATGCTTTAGTTTAACTGTGATGGTATCATATTTATTTTCAAATCCACACCAATAACGGCTATATACTTGTAGCTTATATATATTTACTATATGTAAATGGTAAGGTACTCATGAACGAATGAAAAGACTATGACTACATTGAGTTTGGGTTAGCACAAAAATATGGGTATGTTATATTGCATTGTTTTATCGAACTATGTTGTATGTTACGATAAAATGCGTGCGTGCGTCGACAGTTTGTGAGATGATTTGTAAATACATTAATCTGTAAGCGGCTTATACAGTACTTGGCACAAGGTGACCGGAGAGGCTTCTTGGCGCGTCTCTAAAGTTATCCCCCTCTCCTTCCCCCCTCCACCTTAACTGCCTTGGAAATTTGCCCGATAGGCTGTAGATAAACGTCACTGGGGTAACTCCATTACGGCTCGCAAAGGTTGTGTATTTTAGTCTCATTAGCACGGGTTTGAGGATGAAATATTCAGTAAGTGCGCATTAACTTCTGTACTTTGAGCTATTAGTTACCGAATGACGTGTGTTTTAATCGGAGGAAATCGATCGATTGTGATTTGTAGGATCATAAGCATATTATTTGTATCTCGGTGATGTTCATATTTCTAATTCATTTAACACATCCTGTTGTCGCCTCCATTTAATAATCATAAAGCATATCTCTTTCATGTTTAAATGTAGGTATTCAAAGAACCTTCAACCGTCGAAAATAAGTCGTGTGTCATGTAAACAGCGCGCCCGTAACGAAAGGGATCACGTTGCATTAAGTCGCAAAGTGGGTTAACGGAACCCCTGATATATCTCCATCTCTATACATCATGCCGGTCGGTCGGAAACTGGTATTTCGTCGTTGGATCCCAATGTTGGTCGAGGATTTCGCCCGGCCCGAAGTTGGATAAAATTATTGCGGTCCAAGAGACTGAGTGACCAATTTCACCCTGCCATTTCAAAGGCGTACTTTTCGTGTCCATACTGATTGTAATTTACATTGATAATTAAACACGAGTCGGACTGTTTACGACGGTAAGACGCGCATAATGAAGTGGACACGAAACGTTTTCAATATTTTACCGTCGATATTGTTTGAGGTGGTTTCGTTTTGTTCATTTAAATATCTTGTCTCGCTTGGGCGAACGGCTATAATTTATAATAGCAGGGGTTTTAATAAATCGGGATCCTTTTTTAATAATGGCTATCTGTAGATGGAAAAGTTTTATAATTGATCGTTGGAATCGTTAATTTATTTATCAAGTTAACTTGCACAAAACCGTAGATCACCGCAAAATCATCATCTCGCTTGAGATGTAACTGCACTGTTTAAGGACTGGATTTTAGTGTTAAATATTTCATAATAATTATTGTTGGTCTTCACGATTACGATGTGCAATTATGTAACAGTTCTTAGATGTGAGACAAAAGTATACATGTAGATATTTTTTCACAGAATGCTACTAGTCAATCTAAACCAAAATCCCCGAGCTTAGAACTCAATTTTAAAACATCTCATAACTGCGACGCAGATCTGGCTGCTCGAATTTATGAATGCAGCTGGGAGATTCAGAATGTGTTTTTATTTCCCGTTAAGTGAATTTCCATTGTCTAGATTAGCATCCTGATAATTCTGAGGCGGAAATTTGTCGCTCTACGGTGGCGGTGGCGGTGGCGGACGTCTTTGTAGATAGAAGCGAACACTTATTCTATAATTTATTACTGTGGTGGAAAAATGGTTGAGGAAATTGTTACTTGTTTGTAGTTCCTGATCGAGCGGCGGCCGTGTTTCGGAAAATTTGTCTGGTTGAAGATGGTAGAAGTAGACCTACCTTTACTTATCGATAGAATAAGTATATGGCACCTAACATACGTTCTCTAAAACGAGGCTTATTCGCAATAGGACTGAACTTTTTTCATTATTGTTTTTATAATAGACTCGCTTTTTCTGTCCCTTTGTATGCTTAAATCTTTAAAACTACGCAACGGATTTTGAAGGGGTTTTTTTTTAATAGATAGAGTGATTCAAGAGGATGGTCTATATGTATAATAACATCTATTAACTACTCCGAATTAACGCGTGCGAAGCCACGGACAATAGCTAGTATCATATAAAATGTATTCTTTATTTACACATTTAGTTCATAAATAAACAGTGATAAAAAATCGCAATCGCCATATAAGAATAGTAGTTATCATCGTTAATACGAGTACACTGCAATTACGCAGATGATTTATAATATAAAGATTGCAATATCGGTCCCGCCGCCAGATTGGTATCGCGCGTCGAACGCCGTCAATGAGTTACCTTTGCGGGCGAGACGCGACTTTGATTGATTTCATCAAATAAACCTGCCAACACACGTCGGCCATGTTTTTTACCTTAGCGTGTGGTATTTGTACAGACATGGGTTGTGTTCGGAAAGTTGGATGAATTTAGTTATGATAATTTATTCGTGGTATGGTTTTTATATGAACGTTTATCTGGGGTATTCGATGCGTGTTTAATTAGTTTTATCAGATAATGTACGAGTCAATATCAGTAGTAATTATGTTGCAAAACATGTAGCGATGTCTTCCAGGCTAACATTAACTACTTCAGTCTTTTGTTCATGTGCCCTATCCGATTTAAATTTAGTATGTTTCAGGCATCTCTGAATTATTATTATAGTTTGCGTTGTCTACGCATTTATGCAGCATGTAAGTAACGTTTATCATAGGTATAAAGTGGAAATTATAGGGGAGCTCTGTCTACAGTTTGTGCACGGCTCGTGTAAGCGTTAGCGCGGATACATTTCAGCATCCGCAAATTTCCTGACCACTGAGTCACACGGCCGATCCGTCACTGTCCGCCTTTGTCCGTTCGCGCGCTTTCGTAAATCCGCACGTCCGATAAGCTGAGGCGAGATTACATATGTGTATAATACATATAGATATATAGGAGTACGTATCGTTCGTAGACAGGGATATTTTCAAGAAATTTACGTAGCTGAGGGTAAATAAAATACAAGTATTATGTTTTGCGCATAGTTAAATAATTAATTCTAAAGTGTGTAGGTATCTATATGTGTTCATAGATCTTCTAGTCTAGAGAAGATTAATTTTATTTATTTATTTAAGTCTTCAACAAGATTGTACAAGGAAATATCTTTCAAAATGACGTGTCTTAAAAAAAGTGTACATTTTTTAACGTTTTCGTAAAATTATCAGATAAATTGACAAGTAAACAGTCGGTATTGTTTGTGTGATAACATATTAATGATGTATAACCATTCTTTTCAAACCACATTGTGAAATATTGCATATATTTACTTCAATAATGCGCGTCACAGTTGAAAAATGACACAATCGATTACCGTAATAGATTTCTCTCGATATGGGATATTTACACACGCTTTGTCCATTGTGTACGTGCCTAATATTCATAACAGAAGCTCTTACTGTGTTTAAATGCGTATATCAAGACTCATATAGATAAATCGGTGAATTTTATTCAAATAAAACGCTTTTTGTTATCGAAGAAGTATTTACCCACAGATTTTTTTTAAATTTTTAGCACAAATCACGGTTTTAAAGTAGGTAGTACTTTCTATGACTATTATTTCTATTAGAAAATACATTTTTTATTCTTTATAATATAAATATATAATGTAAAATCCAAATACATCAGGAAGAAAAAATGTTTTTGAATCAACATTCATATGCAATACATATGCGATAGCTAGTAGGTCCTAGCTAGTGTTTGCAATAGATTTCGATAGCTCTGAAATTTTGCGGTCACCGGAATTCGGAAAATATCTTTCTATTCGGGATCACGGCAACGACGTTAATCTTGTCTATGTGAAATTAGATTGACCGATACCACTTTGAATACAGGTGCCATCGATCCATCGAACCAGTGGCAGCAAAGCGCGGGGGCGATGATCCGTCAACGTCATCGTTTTACGTGTTTGTCTATGAGGCGCATTCTTCGGTAAGGAATGCCGACAAGAAAGTCGAGCTGCTACATTTTACAATATGCATGTTAAGAGAATATTCATGAAACGTTAACTTGCGAGTTCATGCTCTGATGCAATGCCATACTGTCGTGTGGAACAATAATTTCGCTTTTGAATGAGATTTGAAACCTTGTAGCGGCGTTCTGCTCTAAGGATTTGTGGAAATTGCCCCTATCGTCAATACTGTGACCCGTATATCAAGACAGGCCGTGGAAATACGTAAACATGTTTCAATAGGTTCTTGTTCTGCGTGTGTATAAGATGCATAAATGCATAAATATAAGGATCTGTTTGTATTAAATACACTACACGTATGAGGTATTTTTGTGAAATGATTTCTTTTATTTTACTCTAGTGGATATAATGGGAATAACATCGAATGGAACGATTTTGCGGGGCTTTTGTGTATGTTTGAAATCTTCCCTATCTGCTAAACAAATTGTTCCAGGTCGCTTGTTTCCGTTCATATTCATTCATGAAATATTCCTTTGTGTGACATAGGCACATGGATGCCTACACTTGTCTCTCAAGGCCCTTCATTTTGTAGTCTTTTTGGACTCAGTTTGAAAGTGAGTCACAGTTAGAATTTGTTTCGCTAAATTCGAGTTTAATTTTAGCAACAGTTTCAGTCATCAGTGAGGATCCTTCACAAAGAGTTTTCAATTTATGCGTAGTTTTCAGTCCGCGAAGTTTCAATTTAGAAGTTTGTTAAAGATATACACGGTACGGATATAACGCTATTCTGAAATGGTTTCTTTGTTTTTCACTGGGAAATGAATTTTTTAACTTTGCCGTAACGAGCATAATTTTTTTGTGAAATTTTAACATCTTTCGCATGGCTTCTAACGTTAAACTTTGCAACAACCGAATTCTAATGGAAGGTTCTAATAGATGGTCTTATCATCATTTTTAAATAAAAATAACAGTTTAACAACTTTTTAGACATTGTGCATTTACATTAATAAATAGATTAAGCTATAAAAATGTGGAGCGAAAACGAATATTCTCATATAACATTCAAGATTTATCGGTTACAAATGTGACTGACTGATAAGAGTTCCGTTAATGACTTTCATATTTTAGCCAATTTTCTCTTGAACTAGTTTTGATAGCTAATGTGTGTAAATTGTTATCATATCGAGTAAACGTAAATTTCTGGTATTATCTTTTCAGCTTTATTATAAGTAAATACACAAATGTTAACTAATACACACTTTAAATGCTGAAAGTTCGATTGTTTTCTTTACCGTATTTGGTATATTTCCGCATTGAATAAATTAAGGAAAATGTAAATTATTTACAAGTAAGCTAGCCCATTTGTTATGATTACTTCTCTTAAACAATAATTTGCAACGCACAAGCCCTTTTCCGTACCGCCTGACCTTACCCTGCCTTTGTTATATAATTCATCACGCGCCACATCATTGGCTCGCTTGTCACAGAAAGAAGGAACAAGTTAACGTAAGCGTGAGTATACACTTGCATTCTCTCGAGCACTACTTTGTAGTGTAACGTTCCTGCGATTGCTCCCTCTGTTCGGAGCACTGTTCACAGCGAATGTGCATTCTCATCCGTTATTTTGTTGCACCTTGCTATCGGTCTTGCTCGGTACCTCAACACGCTCGCTGATTTCTAAAAATCAGTTTGTAACAAAAATCAGCGAATCTAGACAATGAATGACGGCGAATGCTCGATGTTCTGTTACAAGTAAAAGGTCTAGTCTATCGGCACCTTAAGCCATATACACTCTCGTAGGAGGACTTTTTGTCGGCTGACGTGTCGGAGCAATGTCGATGTCGGTGCACAGCTGCGTCGTATCCGGTCGTAATATCCTCGACGAACACAAGTGTACCTCGAGTGTAGGAATCTATAAGAAAAAATGTACAGATGTATGGATGGGAAAGGGATGTAATGGCTTTAGTGTGCTGCCAGAATTTAAAGGAACTGTACTGTAGAATTTATGCAATACATGGCTAGTAGTATATTTAATAAGTAGGTATTACGATGTCTTTCACATTGATTTTATAGTGAGTAGTGCTTATAGCTATTTTAGCCTAAGTGACTCAATGATAACTAGCCAGCGTTGAGTATACAATGTAGATCTTACGAACTGGTGGTATTCCATTCGATTCTTATTCAAACTCAAACATTTATTTATTCAATTAGACTTCTAATAGAAGCTTTTTGAATATTCATGAAAATGACATTGGACTATTATTTTTATAAATAGAGTTGTAATTTACAGATGTCGTAATCGACGCAGTTAAATGCGAAGTGATTAATTCTGAAACTGCTCAAGCGGCTCCGGCGAAGACCCGCAACAATTATAAAGTGGAACGCAACAAGTCACAAACGCTCTCAAATGTTATAGTTGTACCCTTTGGATGGGGCCAAGCGGGCGGTGGGAGGGCCCCTTTGTAAATAATTACCGAGGTTCCCTCTGACGGCGCATCCCCTAGACTACCTACGCTCGAATTCGCCCCAAGTCCTCAGGTTTTCTTTGCTTTTCGGAAACTGTCGCCCCACGTCTGACGGTTCTTGGGAATCGAGACAATCGCCTCGCCTCACCCTCCCGTGGCTGTGTTGAGAGTTGTTACGGAATTTTTTAATCGCCATAATGTCTTTGGGCTTTATTTCTATGGTCATTATGCATTACGGTTTTACTTAAAAGGCTAGCTAATGTTGTAAGGTCTAACAGTGAGGTAAGATTATTACCTACTTTGCTCGTGATTTCATTGTTTAGATTTGGGTTTTGAGAATAATTTAGGATGTTGTATATCTTTAATCAAATATTATATTTATATTGGTTTATTTCAAATATACCAATAATAACGGAAATGAATGAATTGGACGATTTTCTTTAAAAGTTGTCATTATTATTCATGTCTGGACTTATAATATAAATATACTCTTTTTTTTTCATTAAAATAAATCAGTAGCGTTCGTCCTATCTCGTTCCCTAAACGACGATATGCTTTCAAAATTATGATATGCTAGATAAAGTTCATAAAGTAACCGTTTCATTAGAAGCAATGTCCCTATTTTTGCGTTACAAACGAGTTAAATATATCAGGATGTGGGTTAAATGCTGAAATATAGCACAGTAAACATTTACGACGCACGCTTTCGTTTGCCAAACGTGTTTTCCCCTATTTGGTTAGTAACAGTTTTGTGTTTTTTTATTTATTTATTTCTACGTCGAATATTTCATTTTTGTAGTTTTTATCGTTTTTATTTTTCGTGTATATATGATGACCGCTTAAATGTCACGTTGAGTGTAAAAATTTCCGTATGTTTTATAAAGAAATTCCTTTATTTTTATTTCCAAATATGGAGCTGTACTTTATATTAAATCAAAGTAATAAATGTCTCTGTCGATATGGTTGACATGAGGGACCTTTTTTTTTAAATATGTCCATGTGTCTGGATCCATGTGGTGTGATTAATAACACTAACTTTTAATATATCTGAGTTTTTTCAGTTATTTTTGCGATATGAAAAGAATTAAGGTCGTATATAATTATAGGCTATGTTTATGGGCGGCGATAGTCGATTACCATCAGGCGATTCACCAGATCAATTGCCCGCTCTTACACGAAAAAATAATAAATAAATACTAATATATAACACCTATTCCCCGATTAAAATTCATAGACGTGTATATATGCAGATGAGTTGCAATCGAATCTAGAACTTATACGAGAGGGTGTCTCGAAATGGGCGCATTAGTAAATTATCAACCGGGTAAAGCTTGTCCGACGCCGCGGGAGATCCTTATACTATAATATTTCAACTGGAATTTGCATTGAACGTGCCCTGAATGTAATTGTGTAAGTTTCTGCTTGCTTGCTTGTTTGTGTAATCTTAAATCATTCTAATTAAGTGTCACGTTGTTTTTCCGCGATGGACTCCTATACTGCTCACCCGATTTTAATAAAATCAGCACACCATCTGTAGTGTGATCCAACTTAAAAGATTGGATACTTTATATTATTACATCTTAATATGTATATGTAAATGACTTGTCACGTGGTTTATCCGCGATGAAGTCCGAAACTACTCTACTGATTTTAACCAAATGTGCACACGACGTGCATTTCGATCCAACGTAAGTGATTGGATAGTTTTTAATATTTCAATTCAGGCATATTATTATCCTGGCGGAGCCGGGGCGTCCAGCTAGTTTGTTTATAAAAATTGCAGAACGATGGGATGACGTTTCGTGTTTATGACGCCATGTTGTCTCACTATACTTGTTTCTTCAAGACATAATCATTTAAGTAAATGAGTAGTTTAATCGAGATACTAACTGTTGTTTTTATATCTTATGCATCTCTATATCTAGCGGTTCGTCCCGTCTCCGCCCGTGGTACAAATATAGCCTATAGCTGTCAGGGATCACGTTCATGTTTACAGTGCAACGAAGAAAGAAACTGAAAGTATTTTCAAAATCATGCTGTAGTTCCTGAGTGACTCATTGATTTGACTTGGATGATAAGCTACTTTGAATCCCGATTAAATACTCCCTTGGGATCAAACAGGAATATTGATATCCGGGCGGAGCCGGGACTAGCATCTAGCTACAAATAATTATACTTCAACTGAAGTCTCAATAAGCACTCGAGGTGCTGAAAGCGTGACAACGGCTACTTCTTGCGTCACGGCGTGACACACCAGCTCCCGGGACCCGACCGCTGATATATGTTCAAGCGGCGAACCATTTTTATTTCTGCCCGCCACATTTTTATGTGCCCTAAGGCGATTTTTTATATTCGTTGATGTTCAAGGGAATTGCGATACGAAATTATTTACGTTTACTCTAGGTTAATCTTGTTTATCACAAGGAACTTTTGAGTAATGGTTTTTGGAATACATATTATGTAAATGTACCATGTGGTGGATTAATCATTTAATATATTTTGTTCTATAATCCAATACCTACTACACCTTCACCAATATAAAATGTATCAAATATTATGTGAAAAAGATAAATCCAGCACAACACCGCACCGATTATCTTTATACCTACATAGCATTTTATAAACATGTTACATTGGGAATTGCCGAAATACATACCTCACAATGAATTATTATCAATTACATAATTAATAAATGGATTGTCGTATCGTGTTCCCATTTCTGACAGAGTCAAACGAGGGTCGTCAAATTAAAACCAACTAAATAATTCTCTGTGTCTTTGTAAAGGAAGCTTCTTTCTTGGCTTTCTTTCTTAAGTGCGCCGAAAAGAAACAAAGATGTCATAAAGCTTGACTACACAGTGGATACAAACAAAGTATTAATATAAAAATTGATGAATGTATGCTTCCGATTTCGAAATGCAACAGTATAATATTCTATTAGCCTTTGAAAGTGTTGATATAATAATAAATTAAAACAAGTAAGTTCTAAAAACTCTAAGTATGTGAATGTGTCAATAACTCGAAATCGAATAGTTCAAAATTTGAAACGGTTTTTCAAAATCGTTCCATCATGTTCTAGAAGTCTATTTAACATTTCATATCTGTGCCGTTCAGAGGGGATGTCGGCTGCCGTCAGTCGTGTGGGCGTAAATTACCACGGCGTTTGTAAAGCTCGCTCGATACTAACTAAATTTGGTCGGTTTTCTACTCATTAACGCCGCCGCCGGCCAGTACGCACAGGTTGTACTGCCGCACTGCAGAGAGCCCTAGAAAATAATTATTTTCAGTCTCAAAGCCTTTTAGTTGCGCCTCTAAATGTAATTTTCACGATACTCTTTTCATTGGCGATGTTTGTGTGAATTTAATACTCATTGTATAAATATTTAATACTAATCGTAATGTATTTTAAAGTTTTATTACAATATGATTATTGACACTACCTTACGTTATTTTATTGTTTACTTTATTTTTGATTAACAACTTAAATATTTTGCGTCATAGAATTACCTAATAAAAAAAAACGATCATGAGGCGGGACTCTGGCAGGAACCTGTGTCTAAGAAATTTTGCTTCAAATATATCATTTTTAGTTTTATTGATTGAATTTATTTCTCATATTAATTTTGAAACGGTCTATCGCACCATTAATGAACAAAAACATAAACACGCTCACAGTTTAATATTGAATTACGCACGAGAGTTTCCTTAATCAGCGCATACAGTTATGTAATCACGGAGCTACTGCAAAGCGACCTGCACAAGATCATCGTGTCCCCGCAACACCTCTCAGCCGACCACATCAAAGTCTTCCTGTATCAAATACTCAGAGGTAAGTTCTGAGGGCGCCTTTTCTGCCCGGTCTCCCCTTTAACGTTACATTTCTTTGAATTCACTTTTGGCGTTGCGAATCGTGACGTGCACGTTGTAACTTTATTTCAGTTTCTGTAGCTTGGTTGAAATTAAATGCCTATATTGTAATTAGTAATTATTTAATATATGAAGGTTGAATGTACATTGTTTTGCAATATATATTATTTTATAAGTTTGCATTAGCTTTTTATCTTAGGAAAATTTGATATATATATTATTATGCTCGGTTATCTTTCTTAAAAATTCGACTTCACTTACGAGAATGTAAGTAGGTAGGGGATGTAGTACATTTACCATAAAAAATAGAAGATTGTCTAATAGTTAACGGCTACTTTGTAGGTAGCTAATATCTATTAAACTGAAACAATGAAGAAAATCCATTCTCTCTAGAAAATTCATTCTTCTACCTAATTCTGTGTGAAATTAAAATAAATATATTTCACGTTCAGCGGACGTAGATTATATAATATTGTAAATTAAACTATTAATAAAACTCGATCACAACAAACGAATGTCGATCATATAGAGTTAAAGAAAATACATAAGAGAATTTATGAGTTGATCATAATTTATGCGCGCGAAACTAATATCTCGATGAAACCAATATAAAGGTAATAAATCTCGCTTAAGAAATTATTCAGATAGCGTTATTAGATTCGTGTTTATAACGTGAAGTGGATTTAACGTCGATTCTTGTGAAAGCCGATTAATAACTCGTACGTATGATGTAAACTTTTTTCATTACATGCGTACGTAGTTGTAGAATTCATATATACAAGGGAAGTTTTGCTCAATAACGACGGACGAAATGAAAAGTTCTTTTCTGTTGATATGGTCGAGTTGCTTCGCATGTTTTCGACACACGTTTTACGCTCGCCGATTCTGCAAACGCCCCCTGCTTTTAATGTTTCAACTCTGATATGATAATTTCTGGAAGCATTATATGTATATGTGCTTTCAAAATTGGGTAAACTTTGATTGTAGATATATTACTGTAATATATCCCATATAAAAAATAATATCACTTAATATACATTGTAATATACATTCTTTTTTTGAGTAAAAGTATAGTACAATGCGTGTTTTAAACGAGATTTATACACATCCTGAAAGCATTATCCAGTGCAGACATTAACAAAAACTAATTTCGCCCAACATTAAGCGAAGGCGGCAGTGTGCATGCTAATGTAACACGTAGCAGGAGATAAAAGAATCGCGTCACACAGTGTCGTCTGTGCCCGATTCCGCATTATTAATTCTAGCGATTATTCCCGCCGTGCCAAGATTTCCCCCGAGCTGGGGAAAGGAGACGGGAGTAAAAAAATGCAATCGTAAAACGGCTTGCAAGGTTTAATTAAAAAGTTTACGGATGCATCGCCTTGGCTATCGGATTAAACCTTAAAGAGAATTTCAGTTGTAGGTACTTGATTTTTTCTTTACATCATTTGGAGGGGTGGGGTGGGGAGAAGAGGTAGGATTAGGAAACATTAAACTTTGCTGTGCTGAACTAATCTAACGTTCATTTAAATATTGACAGCAAATCTTAAATACAATGCGTGGAAGGTGGATGCATAATTCCTAACGTTGTTTAATATTTAACATTACGTGACGTGTCTCTAATCATTTAAACACAAATTACGCGCATAAAACCGCAACGGTGCCTATCACTGGTTTTGTTTCGAACGGTTTACAATGCGTACATTTTAAACGAGGCGTTTTAATCATGCTTCTATGTTTGGCTCGATAATTTCAGCGAAATTGTAGTGAGCAATTTGGTCGTACTTGACGCGTGCTAACGAATAGCGTATTTGTCGTTCCCATAGTTGGTGTGATGCAATTATATGGAATTATTCGTAATACGCATGAGTGACGTGAGCGTGAAGGGCTTCTTATGATCCTGTTCAAAAATAACATTTCGCCTTTAGCACTCTATCGTGTGGAACTTTAAATTTCATATCGACATAGATATTTAGATCTTTTGTTTTTTTTTTTTTAATTTGTTTGAATCATTTACTAGAACTATGATGTATATATAGTGTATATAGTGGAAATCATTTATTTACGATCCGTGTACATGGTTAATAATCGAAGAAACATTAAGCCCACGATGAATTATTCAATCTACTCAGAATACTACTGTTTATAATAATTACGCTTTTTCACGTTCGTACCGTACAAACGAAGCTATTAAACTAAAACGACATATAGATATGCGCCTGTAGCAAAAACTCGTAGTGAAATACCAATATATTCTTTACGGTTGTCGTGTAGTGAATGGTGGACTTTTTCGTCTCTTTATGGATGGCGTGGCCTATAATAGGTATGGTAATGGGCTAGCTCGGTTGGACGTTAATGATGTGCGCTGGTCTTTATCGCGCTCAGCGTGTTCTGTCATATCCTTTGAGAACAGCGTTGCGTGAATGGCGTCCTTAATTTTATTGATTTATGAACTCATAAGGTCGTTTCGGATATGCAAATGCGATATGTAGGTTGAAGGTAGATCAGATCTCTTATTAATTATGCAAATAATTTAGTACATATTGATATGATAAGTGACGGTTTTTTTTTAATGTTCGATACATTACGGAAATCTAAATTTTATGTCCAACCAAAATATTATGTGAAAGTAGAGTATTGACTTGGCAGCTTGTAAATGATGCCTATAATCGAGTTTATTCGGTAAAATGTAGATGTTATCGAAAGCTTGCTCGGGTGACAGGCGAAATTATGTGAATGTGGCACGCTTGTTTTCATTACAAACATAATGGTTGTGTTTTATGTGTGGATAATTACTTTCGTTTTCATAGAATACTAGCTGCGCCCCGCGGTTTCACCCGCGTAAGTCTGTATCCTGTAGGAATATCGGGATAAAAAGTAGCCTTTATGTTATTCCAGTTGTCCAGCCATCTACGTACCAAATTTAATTGCAATCGGTACAGTAGTTTTTGCGTGAAAGAGCAACAAACACACACACATCCTTACAAACTTTCTCATTTATAATATTAGTAGGATAGGATTAGTAGGATAGTAGTGAAGAAATTGAATGTGTCAAATGTCAATAAAAAAATAGAGACCTTTTTATCAATAACAGCTTATTGTATTTTATCCGACTGTAACATGAAATTTATTTACAAACGTAAAGCTAAAGTTTGACATTTCAACCCAATTAGTTTTGAAATAACGACAATGACGTTATATTCAGGTGCATTTACTAAGCGCTGTAAATACGCCTTTTCTCGCTTGGATCATAGACTTAAATTGTATACAAAATATTATAAAGCACATTAACTGCATACGAGATTGCAACTGTTCTCATTTCGGTGAGCGTCCTAACGGTGTTGATGCAGCAGGGCGTTAATTGTGTGTTACTTTTGCTCAGGCTGTGGCGATTGTATGTGGTTTTTATTCTTTATTGTATGGATATATCGTAAAAAATGTCCGAGCGGCATTGTATAAAACATTAATTGAAATTAACACCGTATGTCGTGGCATTAATGTTCATTGTTTATTGTATCGCTCATTAGAAAACTCTGCTCGTTAGATGCGTAGCCGGAGCTTTACTTTGGACGTTTTTTGAGCGTACGCTACTTTCCATCGATATAATTTGAATGAATGTCATTCATATATGGGATTTGATACAATTGTATGGATTGCCTCAGGATAAGAGGTGAGGTGAGAGAGGTAAACAATGATGAACAATAACAGAAATATTAGTATAATAGATTAGTTTTTTGTTGTTGATGTATCTACAAAGAGTTACAGAGTCAATTAATAGTTTCTGTGGTTAGGAGCTGAAATATGAAATCACCCTTCATGCATATTGGTAAATGTATTTATATGGTATTAGGGTTTCATTTCTTTTTTCGTATAAAATATATAGATCATAGTATAAAACGTTCTTATGTTACAGTGAAATCAATACCTTCTTAAATAAATATTCTGTATGCGTTATTTTCTTAGCTGTCTCCTATACTATGGATTGGTTGCATGGCTCTGTTTACCTCAAATGTTTGACGGGAAAATATTGGACCGTTAAATTGTTCTTTTGCCCAGGTGCTGTGTGTGATAATTGATTTGATTTGCCCAGTACGGACGTAGTGGGTACTGCAGTGTCGAATAAATATTTATTCCGATGTAATATGTCGGTGCTACGTCACTCGCGACACCATGGAATTTCATATCATAAAACTGAATGGTAGGGTTCAAATTTGTATGATTGCGCATTATTTTTTTTGCGCCCATTATTTTATATTCGAAAATGTAAACCCAAAAAATATCTGAGTTTTGTAAAATCCAGTGGGTAATACGTACGTGGAGGAAGAGGGATGGCATTCTTCTGACTAAAACAATATGATGTTTTTTTTTTTTATGTCACAGTCGGCAACTTAATGCCGACTTTAAATTGGGAAGGGATTAAGAAAAGATTACAATTTATTTGCAATTAAGACAATTTGTATAAGACGTATATTTATGAAAAACAAACAGGTACATGCAATAAAGGGTATATTTCACATAGGTATATCATAAATATTATTTATTCACACCGAAACTCTTTAGGTACTTGAACACCTACGAATGTTGAAAATTACGAACTTCTTAATTATCTGTATGCCTGCCAAGCTGTTTGACTTGTTAACAAGTGGCTTTTAGGTAAAACTCCTATGAAACTGTTCAGTCTTTTTGCTTAGGTATATGCCTGAAAAAATCTTAAATGTTTATTCTGTTCGCTTGTTCGCAAAAGTCTGTATCATGGAGAGAAATATTTTAAAGTGAGCACGAAGCGATGGAGTTTGGTGACTCGTAACGATTGCATAAGACGTCTAGACTGGAGGATAGATATATATTTTCAAATATTATTTCTGTATACTATATACACTCTCTGTGACGAGATAAATACTTAGATATCAAAAATGGCTACTATCGTATGTTGCAATTCTGCTAGACTAAACAGTCTTCAGTTAATACTCCTTAAGCAGAGGCTATAGCATCCCTTCATTCTTGTGTTATAAGTTAATCCTAATGTCCAGCGGCCTTAAATGAGATGTTTGACACATTAGCAGTGTAGCACAGGCTTATAAGCAAAGATACGTGATTAGTAGTGCATTGTCCTCACTCGGGTCCTGACGTCGTGGTCCGCTGCACGCGGCCGTTCACCTGCGCAACCAACCAGCTTGAACTGCCATGCGACGGTTCTTATTGTCCCATATACTCGTGATGGGGTTTTTTATGCTTCTCCAGTGTGATGCCTATCTGGAAATATGCTAGTGTGCTTTTTTCCCGTCATAATGGTTGGCGGAATGTTACTGATTTCATCCAGTGCTCTTGTAGTAGAAATATGCTGCTGTAATAAATGTAACTGGACTGTGTAGTTTTGAGATAATATTAATAATTTTAGAAGGTTATTTTATCGTTGTTGAAAATTTTGGTATTATGTTATCATTGTTGAAAATTACCCAGAAGAATTGTACATTTTCATTTTATTTACTTGGACGTAACAGAAACGTAACTATCGCAACTTATAGGGCAATATTTCAACAAACATTCTGCATTAAGAACTGGAACATTATGAAAGGAAAACGGAATACCATTACACGTTTCATTAGAAATTCGGTCAGCGACTAAGGGACAGCTGAACGGGGCCTGTCTAGCTCAAAGTCGCGTGGTGAAAACCGGCGCCCGGTGGGAAATTAAACTCGCAAGGCACCGAGTTGTCGTTAATTTGTTTCGACGTGCTCACTGGAGCCCGGCCTTTTGAGGTTATTGTTTTGAATCGTTCTAACGTGTTACAGATAAATAGAGACAAGATAATACCTGACAGTGTAGCAGCGTTTGGTGAAGAAAATTATGGAGTAAAATACAATTATCCTTTGTAGATACAAAGGATAATTCATTACATAATGTGACAATATTTGTTGACATAAGAAATATTATGCTTGTAAATTACTCATTTAATTTCACGATATCCTACACAAATTCTTAATACTGTTAAATTTGTTAAATAATATTTTTATATCCCAATTAGGTAAAGTCCATTGTTAGCTACATAACCCTAGAGGTGCATAGCATTGCCAACATGCCACTAGACGCAATGTTGCAAAGTATACACGATTAATGGCACCAGCATTAGCTCGAATGCTTAAAATTGTTCCACCAGTACTTCAACTATTAACAAGAAGCGCGTGTTCGACATTCCTCTTAGAATTACTGGGGGCCAGTGCAGTGTGCAGGTGAACCTGTATTTAGACCGCAGTGTTTCTTGCCCCCGCAATAACATTCCGCGCATAGCACGTGCGGTTCTTGAGAACAAGAGAACAATTCGAGACCATTCGACCCTGGTTCATTATAAGAACCGTTCGAAAACAGTCGGGGCGATTGCGACGCTTCGGCCATTGAAAGCATTATGGTAGTGTTTGAAGGCATATTTGCTGTGTAAATTATTATAATATTAAATTGGACATTACAGAATGTAATTTACAGTATATCGTACAGTTTTCCATAACGCAAGTGAAGTTAATAAAATATACTGCTGTCTATCTGTTTTATTATCGCTATGTGTCCGCGTATCAAATGGATATAATAGTTTTTATGTGGTATAACACCAAGACTATTCATGTCTATAAAAGGTATAACTTTTATTCATAAGTATTAACGTGTAACAGTCAGAGGGTCAGGTTCGCAACTCGTGGATATGTTTTGCTAAGTTATCTGGCAGTTAAAATGAAAAATATGTACTAACGAATAGTATCAACAAGTCTCTTAAAATGAAGACTAGTAGAAGTTGTATGACACTGCTGGACCTTTCACCCCTCACACATATAACGCTATCTACATTTTGTTCTTTTAACAGTTAGTTTGTGCAACAGTGAGTTTTTTGTACCGTGTCCTAGATCATACAAGATTAAATAAATAGAATGTTGCGTATTTCAAACAATTGCTAGAGGGCCGAGAGAGCGTAGTTTGTTTTGATTGCAGTCAACCGAATTTAAATAGAGCCAACGAGTGCGGTCCGATGTTTTGCATTACAATGGCGACTGATGTTTTAATCGCATCCCATTTGCGGCTTGTGAAATAGGCGGGAATGGGACACCTATATCGTGAAAGAACTGTATATGCTAGGTCTTTGATAAAATAGTTTAAAAAAAAACATAATGAATAAATGACAGCTGCTTTTTGCAATGTTGAAATGCTATTATAAAAATGTAAATAATGCATAATTCAAGATATAGTTATTTTACTACCTGACATGTAAAATATTTCACCATAATAGCATTACACGAGGGGTACCTACGTCGGGATATCGCCTATTTACTGGGAAATGTCATTGGGAGATTTTTATCACACTCGACGGTAACTTGGCGAGTATCGGATTTTGATAAATACAATATAGCGTCGTCGGCATCTAATATTTATGACCGGGAAATCTGGCGCTCGGCGCCGACAGAATATCCGGGCGTACTTGTATACGTAGTTTCGACTGCTAGCTTTACGAAAATGTGGTTCTCTTAGTGGAATGTTGCGAAATATTCCAGAAATGTTATAAAAATAAATTGAAACACCTACATTTTATATTATTTCATTTGGAGCCTCATAAATGAGCATAAATCTGTTGGAGTATAAGAGTGATGAATGCAATGCACAGAGTTAAACTTCAATACACAATTTCTTCACAATGACACAGTGCGGTGTTTTTATTTAATCCCAATTGATTTAGCGTTTGATATCGAATAATGATATTATGTTGGAAACCATAACCGTGCCCTGCGTGACTGAGTTTCGGCGCAATAGTGATAACATGGGAATATTTAACGTAAACAGTCATGTTTAATGAGACTGCCGTTATTTAAGCAGCTGCACCGTGTGGCGGCATGGGATATAGTAAGTACCTACATTTGTGGTGTGGACTTTCAGTTGTGATAACACAGCTTCGTAAATCAATAGTCAGCGGACGGTTGTTTTTTGTTTGCATTCATCGTACATAAGTCAGCGATATTAATCAAATATTTGTATGAAATGAAATTCTCGTGTCACGTAGTGTGTAACCGAATTCCTTTTAAGCGGTTTTAGCGAATGTCATGAAAATTTTATGTGTAGGTTATCTTTGTTTCTGAAAATAGGTACTAAATCTTGTTTATGTCTCTAAGTTATATACCTACTTATGTTGGTTCCAGTTAGAACAAGGTTTACCGGGTCTATTTATTCAAAAATGTCCGTCATCTTTGTAAGTGAGCGCAGAAATGATGTTTTCGGTTTTTCGGTTCGGTTATAAATAAAAGTAAGGAATTTCTCTGCATCTAAGGGCACCATCTGGTAGCACGTATGGTATAAATCATCCTATGCCCGAAAATTACACTTATATTTCTTCTTTATTTCATATATAATAATGACTCGATTGGTTAGCAAAAGCAATTATGATAAACCTTATTTAACATTTGAACAATAATGAAAATAAATAAATACGTTGTTCGTTTTATGAAAAGTAAATATTATTATAGTATATATACGGACGGCGTTCCTATTAAGTTTGTGTCCAGAACAACAAAGTATCTCAGAGCAGTCAATAAGTGCAGCGCATTTGCGAGCTGCTAACAACTTATAATAAATAGCGTTCGCCGCGCTTCCTCCACACTGTTTTAGAGACGGCCACGATTACCGAGCTCAGCAACTCAGGCTATATTTTAATAAGTCGGCTTCCATTTTCTGCGGCTTTGCAATTACTATCACGCGCAGTTGAGCGGAACTTTGCCCGCACCGGGCCTCAGGGAAACGTTATTGCTCTGAAAATGTCCTCGCTATATCACAGTCCGGTGCCGTCTAGCTGATTCTGGAATGTACCAGATAGCCGTTTGAGGAAATAGGATTTTTATTAATTCCACCCGCGGCGACCGAGAAGCGGTTTCGTTTGGTATTAGCGTGCTCATGTAGTGGTGGGTCTGAGGTTGCTATAAATTAATGTTTCAAACAGTTGGACAATGTTCTGCATGTGGATTGTATATGTGAATATAGTTGGTGTTATATAACTATGAATGTACTTTTGGGTAATGCGAAAGGTCTTCTTATTAAAGGAATAACTCTATTGCTTAATAATTTAATTCGAGACGGTTGACATCTCAAATTAAATCTTGCACTAATGCGAAAGAACTAAGCAGAGATTTCCTATATTGGAATCATTGTAACATATTGATCTGAAAACTATACGATTTTGTTTAAACGAATGAATATTACTTTCGAGACTTATTACTTTCCTTAATTAGATTACTAGTTTAAAATTCCTACAATTGTCCCCAGGTTTAAAGTACCTTCACTCAGCGCGCATCCTGCACAGAGACATAAAGCCTGGCAACTTGCTGGTGAACAGCAACTGCGTGCTGAAAATCTGCGACTTTGGCCTCGCGAGGGTCGAGGAGCCTGACTCCACGAAGAACATGACGCAGGAAGTTGTTACGCAGTATTATAGGTGAGCCTGAAATATAATCTTATTACTTGTCTAATTTATCGGAGGTCCATTTTCTTTTCCTCATATCTACCAGTTCATTCCGTCTTTCCAGTCGTCAATTCTTTCCTTATTCCTTACTCCTTAAAAGCTTACCATCAGATGAACCATCAGCTCAGTTGCCCACAGTGACATAAAGAAATATTAATATCTATTAGCAATTGTTATCATTTTCACATATTGTTTTATGGTATTAGATACTTGACCGATCGTTTCTTTTGTACAATAGTTAGAATTAAAGAGGGTTGAATAATGTTCTGTGCGTAATCAGGCAGACATCAAAGAAATAGCAAGATTTGAAATCTGTTCAGGCATTCACAGATTGAGCAAGAATTTAAAATGAAAAGTAATATTTAAAACCCGATATAGTTGATGATATAAGTAGAGTTTCGATCATATACTAGAGGACAAACATACATTTTTCGATAAGTACACTGTAAATGGTCTGTCAATCACAGATACAAAGACATCAAAGCATAAAAATATTCTTAGATAGACTAATACAATATAATACAGTAAGGACAGCACACATACAGGCATAAAGGTTATATATGCCGTTTTACTGACGTCATTCGAGGTTTAATTGCGGCCGCTTTATTACGGCCACGTTATCCTAGGAAACCAGAGCTTTAATAGTGGTTTCAGATGTGAATATGTCTTATGTTGAAAATATTTATGAAAACGGGAATTCAAATTATTAAATAAACAAGCAGTCCGACCCGGCTTCACTTTTTTCTTTCCATAAGGACCTTCCTTAAGAACGTACAAACAAAATTAGATCCATTGGTCGAGCCGTTCTCGAGTTTTACGCTTAGCAACAACTTAGGCGATTTATTTTTATTTATGTCGATAGATTACTCATATCTGAGTATATTGTAAATACTATAATCTCTTTATCAGACGAGAATAATAACACACGCAAAATGTAATAGTATCTCCTCTAAAAATGTACTATAAGGCGTGTTTGTTTCAAGTAAAATCTTAACACGAATAGTCTGTTTTTCTGCTAAACAGTATCTGACTTCTTATAAATTACAAATTGGGTCATTAGGTTTCGGTAGCAACAATTATGTCGACTGTTTCTTCTATTTAGCTTATTTTGAATGTATATTTAAAAGTGTCGTATTTTGTGCAACAACAGTGGCATATCTAGTTTCTTGAAAATAAAATTGGGTCATAAGTTGAAGCAGTGCAGTTAATTAGGTTAATTGTGATCAAAATTACTTGTGTCCTGTATAGATTAATTTGAATGTATTTTTGAGATACACAACAACTTTGATTAGATCGTACCCTTCTATTATAATAAAATGTAAATGGAAACTCTTGTACTCGTACTGTACGAAAGTTAGTTTTAACTACAATAAACTTTCCAGATTAACCAGGCCTTTTTAGTTATATTTGATCAGCCTAGTGTACGCCGGGTGCTATCGTGTATTCAGAAAGTTCAAGTTGGACATGTAAAGATTATCCCCTCCGGCCGCTTCTTGGCTCACTCTCAACTTTCAACCGGAGTATTAATTATGTACTATTATATTGTTCTCCTCGCATCCATCGTAGCTAACGTCTACGAGGCTATGGTGGATGCTATTTAGGCTATATTAAGTAAGGAACGACCTCGATATTTTGTTAGGATAGTACTCATTATACGCTGTGTTATGTAGCATTATGTACAGAGTATTCGGTTTATGCCATTATGAATATAATGTGGCTATGTGGCTGAATCGGGTTATGATTATAATGTCAAGAAAATACGCCCGGTTGCTTTTGGGAACGTTGATTGATAAATTAAATTTGTTTTTATGCGTCTTAAAAATTGCAATGCTTTGCCGTGGATGTGTTTACTATGCTCATTAATATGAGATCAGGTTTATTAAGACCAGTCTAAGTCGTCATATTTGCATACAATTGAAATATTACTTTAATAAGTTTGACGTATATGTTTACCATTATTCTTTACATGCACGACACAATCATAGGTATATATTTATATACCTTACATTTAATTCTATTATACCTATATCAAATATGAGATTTTCCCGATATAAATATAACTTTTTGAACACGTTGCGAGGCTTGTATTGACAGAATAAGTTTACGTATTTGCTACGGATGTTGAATTCTAAAAAGCCCCTACAGAACGCCGTGGATTCCATAAAAATGTAGGCTGCATGAGCGAGCTGACATTTTACTGTCAATTTTATATACGGTTCACTCGTTAAACATGACGAATATCCTTTGGACTGTCATAAAAAAAGAGATTTCACGATGAGCGTTTCGGATTTTAATTAAATTTATGAATATGCAATGGTAGTATTTTGAATTGTGTCAGCCTTTGTTGAACAAATGCATAATTAATCGGTTATCATGTGAAGGTAAAGTGATATACCGAACCTGATTGTAGGTATGCAACATGAACATTAGTATTTTCAATAACGACGTTGAGATATGTTCCTAACCTCAAGGGGAAATTCTATGTTGAACTCAGAAATATTTCATATATAGTAACGTATTTTCAATTATACTTAACAGTTATGTAAGATGTTGACAGTATGTACCTAAGTGAATTTATTTAATATTTAAGATTGTCTAAACGTTGATAGTTGCAGATCATCTGATTTTTATGCTACCTTCTATGCTGCTACCACCCTATATTTTCTTTTAAAATGTTCTTCGTGTTATTGCTCTCCAATATCGAATTAAATTATTCCAACATCGCACGACTGAGCATTCAAAATAAATACAACTAGTCAAGAGCAACAGCCGACTCGTCTCTAGGATATAAAGTTTTCCATCCCACCGCCTAATATTAATACAATAACGTGCTACCGAACTATAGTCTGTTCCTCCCAGATTGTCCGTGATACATAGTATATGTCATACCACTCAGAGATTACGTACAATTTACGTATCTATCGGAGATATAATTTTTAAAACCGTAGCGCGTTCAAACAAACAAACTCTTAATGGTCTTAGCATAGACTAGCCACGTAATAAATAATCAATCCTATATACAAGCCTGCCGGCAGTCACGATGGAGGAACGCGAATTCACGATCGCCTATGAATGAGTGACCTTTGCGCCAATGACCGCTATTGAAAGACTGTTGAAAGTATGCCACGGCTACCGTGTCTTGTGGATGTTTTGCGGTAACAAGAGTCAGCTGGAGTTTTAGGTGTTGTTCTCAATGTTGTTAATGATTGTGCGCATTAAGTCGGTTGAACCAATCTGTGCGCTTTCTGGAGCATTGATAAAGACGGAGATGTTTGTGATCCGTCGAATTGTTAACGGTACATCTTGTTTTCGGTGACATTGTTCTAGTAGTTTTTTCGTTATGGAAGTCCGAAATGTGAAGCCGTTTTGTGTTGCATTTCGTATAGCCTGGAGGCTGTGACCATAAAACTACATAATTGAATTTGAACCGAATATAAATATACTACCGTACCCGTGATAAAAAGTTGCCTATATGTTATTCCAGTTGTCCAGCTATCTACGTACCAAATTTCATTGCAATCGGTTTAGTAATTTGCGTAAAAGAGCAACAAGCACACACACACATCCTTACAAACTTTCGCGTTACAATAAGAGTTCTCTTTTAGCGATTTGTAGTTCTTACACATGACATCGTCCGCGCTTATAGATAGTATTTAGTGTTGACTGGTCCAAATCAAATGATGATGAATGATGATCTCTCACCATGAGCCGAAGTACCTGTATTAAAGAAACTAAACTTACAACTGATATTATAGTTTGAATATCCATTAAATATGTAAATATAATAAATATCTAACCTTTTTTGAATAAACCTTCATAAAACATAATTATTTTTATTCATGAGGCGTGTCCGGAAGGGTTAAATACATTATCAAGGGACAAATATGTAAATAAGTCAGTTATGGAAATGTTAGCAACTTGACCTTTGATTACGGTCTTCTTTACCTGTTTTGTGATTTTCAGCGTTTAATTGCATGAGTCTACACAAAGGTATATTTTTATAGCGTATATTTATATTGTATATATTATTATATATCCTATTATCTACCTTTCTACCGCTAATACAAACGCGAAAGTAAGGAACTATAGATAAAGCTTAAATTGAATATAAAAAGTTATTTATTATAACAATATAAAACAAACTAATTATTTTAACAATTTGTTGTGAACAATGAATATTATTAGCAATAATTATTATATATATCCACCGTTATGAAGGAAAGCTTTTCTCCGAACACTTCCTGCAACGCCATCTAGTTTCAGAACACATTGACATTATAAGCAGGGGGAACGCAAACAACTTGGCCGTTCGATCCTCTGCTTTCGTTTTGTGCTTTATAGGTTATTAATGGGTCTTTCAAATAGGTAATTTCAAATTAATTCTTTAAGTCTTATATTTCTTTTAATACTTTCATCTTATATGTAAAGAGTGCTCCGAAAACGGACAAAGTTTCGATTTCAGTTATATTTTCGAATGTTATACCAGCTACATACAACAACTAAACTCGGCGCATATGCTAAATATTTCTTACATTTTCAAGCGCAGCTTTTAAAATACAGCACTTTGAAGATTCCAGTCACGTCTGATATCTTTACTTATTATCACTTGTATATTGGTAACTTTAAACAAATAAGACACCGAATTAATAAATATGTACTACATTTAATAACCTTTTTCTCTCATTTGTATTTTATAATTCATTTTTAGAACAAAAATATTACCGTCATTACTAAATTTATAAACCAAAGTAATTGTTTCTTTAAACGATGACTAATGAACCACCTAACATTTCAGAGCGCCTGAAATCCTGATGGGCGCCAACCACTACACAGCGGCTGTCGACGTGTGGTCCGTGGGTTGTATATTTGGCGAACTTCTCGGCAGGCGCATTCTCTTCCAGGCACAGAGTCCTGTACAGCAGGTATTTTGTCTATTAGTACATATTTATGTATATGACAATATCACTAGGATAAGTTAATAAAAGGTGATTCGAGAGAAAGACAATTACTCATATAGACATGCTGGTCTGGAAAGTGTTTTATGGTCAGGACACTCCTATGACTTAGGAGTAATAGAAATAGTAATAGTTGTATTATTTCAAATGCGCTCAAAATATTCATTAGAAAAATATCTTGGGATTTCGGAATTAGGTTATAGATGCTTAAGACACGCGCATTTCATATAATATTCTCAACGTTTCTTAATATAATTTATATTCAAATTGTGTTTATTTTCTGTTGAGGAAAATCGCGTGGGTTGTCTTTTTGTTGTAATAGCAATTGAAATTGACGGCTGAACGGAGATGCCACGAACAGAAATGTTATTAAACGCACTTATTTGTCTCGTATTTTTCTTGAGTTATTCATGGAATGAACAATGTCTTAGGAAATACTTGGAGTAAATATGAGTATGTTGATAATTTGGTTTTGTACAAGTTACAACCAAAGGTAATCCTTCAAATGACTCTAAAACAATAATTCTTATAATATATTCTTGCATGGCAATCTCACCAGGAGGAACTAAACTTACAGAAAAGGTCGTACGCTGACCTGAAACTATCTAAAATTACGCTCATGCGTAACTAATCTTTACCTGTTTCCTTATCAGTTTTCTCTCTTTCATCCTCTTTCAAGTCTCGTAGCTCAAAGACAATTTTTATTATGCAAATGTTACACTTCCTTCAATTAAGAATGTTATCATGTCGATAGAAATTATTTCTTTTCGTCAGCACTTTATGTACTTTTATTGTAATGTCGCTGTGCAATAAAAGCTGTTCTCAGATATTGCACATTACAGTGATTTCGTATTAATAATTGTTAAACCGATGATTGATACTCAATAAAATCTATATTTTAACCGCGTTATTTATTCACTGTAAACGATTTAGAATAAATTTTGCACAAAAGACAAAACATGATCATAAGCAAAACTCGATCTAATGTCATTAAAAATGTTCTTAAAAAGCAACGTTATCTGTTATTATATTATATTATATTATATAAAAAAAAAACTACAAAGGCAAGTAAACGTTTCCAGCTGGAGCTGATCACCGAGCTCCTCGGCACGCCGTCGCTAGAGGACATGCGGTACGCGTGCGCGGGCGCGCGGGCACACATGCTGAGGCGCGCGCCTCGCCCGCCCGCGCTCGCCGCGCTCTACACGCTCTCCGTGCAGGCGACGCACGAGGCGGTGCACTTGCTCGCTCAGGTATTTGTTTATTTCTTGTTTATTTTTGAAGTGAAACTTCTTTAGAATCGTTGTGATTTCAAACTGATGCAATGGAAAAAACGACAAGTAAGAGACACAAATATAAAAATGTGTGGAATGAAGCCGGCAAAGAAGGAGACAGAATTATATATATACTATTTTATACTTAGTCTGGCCATAAATACTGTTACACTTAATTATAAAAAAATATTACATTTGAATTTCGAATCTGT
>NC_052121.1:2327418-2342051 GCF_012273895.1 Zerene cesonia | reverse complement strand
TAATAAATGTTATTTGCAGTTAACAATTTTCTTTTTTCTTTATTACAATATTTATGGCAAGACTAGGTATATATTCATCTCATTCTTTAGTCGATTTACTGAAGTTTCACTTCTATCTTGTGTGAATCGCACACACGCCTTTTTTTTATTGCTTGTTTGTACATAATATGGATTCTTTAGTTTGCTTAATAAGCAATTTGATAATGGAGGTATATAGTGTAGGTTTTTTCTTTTTATAAATGATGCACAGAGTCCCAGGCATACTCCAATCCGTCTCCAATTCCGATCTACACTCCCTTCTATTTAAATACTACATGAGATATTTCTTATTATTCTCATGCTGGTTATTGGACAGCCACATATGTGTAGAAGGTAATAAAATTATAATGTAAAGTCTATTATTTTAAATATACGTATGACACTCAAAAAACGAAAGTGTCCAGTCTCCTTAAATGTAACAAGCAAGTCTACGTTTCTAACACGCAAGTCGTCTAATCTCTAACCGTGTCCACTTGTTAAAATATACGTATAACAACACTCCAGATGCTGGTGTTCGACCCGGCGAAGCGCATCTCGGTGGTGGACGCGCTGGCGCACCCGTACCTGGAGGAGGGGCGGCTGCGCTACCACTCGTGCATGTGCAAGTGCTGCTACAGCGCGCCGCCCGCCGCGCGCCACTACTCGCCGGACCTCGAGCCGGTCGCGCCGCACGCCTTCCACGACGGCTGGGAGAGGAAGCTCACCTCGGTGCACCAAGTCAAGGGTGAGTGCTGGGTGCGTGGGTGTACGCAGCGATGGGCGTTGTGGGGTGCGATTATATATATGGGTTGATTGAAAATTGCAGCATTTTTTTTGTTTTACTCACATAATGAGAAGGTGTAGCGTCTGGCACTTACAAAATGATAGATATCATAGGCCATTGATTTTTGTATTATATGTAGTGAGGGCTATTTCCAGTTTGGTGTACATGGTAATAATGTATTGAATTTTTAAATACCATAATTTTATCGTAAAATTTCTCATTAGTTCTATAGTACATTAATTTATTATTGAAATAACAAGGAATATATGCAATTCTTAACGTTATAACGTATATTTTTTATAATCAAAACTTGCGATCCCCCCTCCCCCCAACCTAACCGCTAACGAGCACCCAACCGTGTCTCCGCAGAGGAGATCCACAAATTCATAGCGGAGCAGCTGCAGACGTCGCGCGTGCCGCTGTGCATCAACCCGCAGTCCGCCGCGTTCAAGAGCTTCGCAAGGTAAGGCGACGCCACCGCAAACAACCAACCAACCAACCAACCAACCAGACACTAGGTGATTTCTTTGCGATACCTAACCGCTTGGTGCCTAGCGACGAGGCGATTGGTACCCGCGTGTTTTTTTATTCATTTTTTTGTGATTTTTTTTTTGTTTGAAGGTAGTCTAAGATTTTTTTGTTTATTTGTTATCTACATTTTTAACATACTTGATTTTTTATATGATTCGTAGATTTTTTAATTATTTTATTTTGGGGCCAATCGTCACCGTCAATAGGCACCAATCACAGAGCTATTAGCGACCACCCGCACCCACTACATACGGCCACGCAATTTCTCAACGTGTCGACAACATTGGATTACATACGATTTCTTCTTAGCACTCTAGTGATTTCTGCCATACTCGAGCGTAAAGTTTATTCGTTTTAGTTTCATTGCTTAGTTCAAAGTGTTGTCAACACGTTACGTTTTATAAGAGATTAGATCATCACAACTAAGTGTGGCACCAAGCAATCTGTGTCCAAACCGAGATCAGGTTAGGTACCCATAGTATAGTATGAAGGTGGTCGCAGAAGTTAGTCCCGCAATCCCGTCCCACTCCCGCCTATGTAGTTAAGTTTTGTAGGTAATTTTTTCTCCTATTTTTTACCAGCCTCACGGCATTAAAGTCCGACCTGTGCATGGATTTTATTTCTATTTCCTTTCGCTTCCGAGCGTCAGCCACCGCAGTTACGTCAACCCTCTTGAAATGGTGGTGCTAACGCTGCCGAGTTTAATAATTGGTTTTTCTGTGTTTGCGGCAGCCCTAGAGCGAGTACGAAAGCAAAAGTTTGTTCCCCTTTCAAGACAGCGGCAAAAATACTTCTGCTCTCGCCTGTGATATTTCTGTGCGCTGCGTAGTGCCCAATTCCAGTAAGCGTCACCGCACGTTATATTGTGTTGTCCATATATACGCGGACGTTTATCGAAGAGGCAACCCTGAACTAAGAAAAAAGAGTCAAAATAAAGTCAATTTCAGCTTTATGTGAGTGAGTTTAAGGTCTAAAATGCTAAATCTAAAATCCTTGAGGTCCATGGTTTTAGTGTTGCCTTTACGGGAAAACGTCAATTGTAATTTCAAAAGGGTTGATCGTTGGATAGTTTATCTTTCCCATTCCGAATGATATGCATGCGTTTTGTTTCGATTATCTGATGATTTTTTTTTCACGCATTTTGGCGATCCTTTGTTGAACTTTTTTTTTGTGAAATATTCATATATATTTCGCATTAATGTTACATTTAAAATCCCACTTTACTTTTCTATTTCTTTATAATAGTGATGTGATCGCTAAAATGCATTTATCAATTGAAAAAAACAAAAGAAATAAAGTTTTTGAATGCATTTATTATGCGGTCACGATATAGCTGGGAGTTTCAAGGGACCTGTTTTCGAAATATTATTATTGCAGATTATTAACTGTGAGATTATGCAATATTGTGATTCAAATTTCACTTTTGCTTTCAACATTCGCTTTAATCTTATCGAGAAAGAGTTAAAAAAAAAATTATTTTGAAAGCAGGTTTTCATGGTTAAGAAAAATATGTTTGTCCCGAAAAGTATTTAGTGCATGAGTAGGCAGTGAGCAAAGTGCCAAGCACTCGGTTGTGGTGATTTTGTCCTTTTCTATAGTTAGTATTTCAGTAGATTTGATTTGCGATGCAATTTTACAGTTCAGATATTTTGATAAAAAAAAAATAAATCATTAATTTCAAGACAATGCATGGTCGAAAATTTTACGACGTGTGCTGGAATCACGGTTATAAGAAATCGGTACGAAATAAATAAATAAGAAGCCAAGTAAAGTATGATTCCAACACAAGTCCAGTGGCCTGGGTGTGGGTAAAGCACGACACAGACTTGCGACTAATCCATGCGACTCGCGACTTGCAGCTCGACAGTCGCACACCCGTCGGAGCTGCCGCCGTCGCCGCACCAGTGGGAATGACGCGAGTCTAAGCGCGGCTTCGACAAGCGCGCCCTATATTAAATACACACTGGCTAAGACTATTGAAGGGCTTTGGGCGCAATCTCCCTTGCTAACGACGATAAAAACGCAAACGCCAAATGGGAATTTTTATTTCGATCACGCAAGCAATATTGATCTCAATGTGTAAAAGATTATAAGCGAACACTGTTTCGTGTCTGTCTCTTTGTTTGTACGGAATGTAGGATGACGGTGAGACGGTACTATGATAAAAATAAAAAATTATAAAAAAATGACAAGAACGCTTTACATGTTTCATCAAAACTTCAAAGCCATAGTGACGAGTGTCACACTTATTTTTATTGATGTAACTAATGTTTCGTATATATTTTGGTAGTGAAATGAAGTATTTCTATACATATAAGATTGTATGATAATTATAACTTTGAATTTCCGTTTTGTCAATAATAAATAATAATAATAATAGATGTAAAATTCACAAATGTACAATTGATAACACCAATCGATGTTAACATTTCACTTTGTTTATATATATATACTGTGAGGATATATTGAAGTGTCTATAGATATAATTCTGATATGATCTGATCTTAGATAAAAAACTATAAAATACATCACGTTCATGACATCCTAACTTTTTCGCATTTACGATAACCATGTTCTAAATATACAAGTAAAAGACTACGAGATTCCTTCTAATGTGCGATAAATAAAAAACGTTTATATATTTACCAAATATTTTATATTTTCACTTATATTTTATATCGTAGCGATGGGTGTATGTTTGTAGATTAGTATAGTAATTGGTATTGTAGGAAGCAGTCAGTGGGTAAGGACTAAGGTATCGAAAGGTTTTGATAAGTTCCTTTGAGTTGCGGCGAAAAAAACTAAGCCCGTAACATTCAAATGGATGTTTCAACGTGGTGTACAACGAATTGAGAAGGACATAGTATGATAGCATAGAACGGAGGGTAATAGAACTTGCGTACCTCGTATGTTAAAGGGCCATGCTTGTTAGGGCTAGTTACATCATTTTATTCGCTATTCCATCAGATAGTTGTGTATGTGAGGGTAGTTTTTCGGTGTGTGCCTGATCGTTATGCGGATTGCAAGCAATAAACGTTGCAATATATTAGTAAACGTATTAGCCGATAACTTTAGTTCTATGGATAATGAAAATAGAAAAAAAAAAAACAATGATTTTTGTGTTCGTTAAGGCCGTGTTCAGATGGCGACACGTTTGTGTCGAAGTACTAATGAATCTCGACGTGTCGCCCGTCTGTACGCGGCCTGTTTTGTGTTTCCCTAAACACCATTGTATGTAACATCGACTGACATTTTTATGTAGTTAGGTTAGATAGATATAGAAGTAAATTGACATATTTCAGTAATTACAATTTTGATTATTAATATTGCTGTATAGAGGGAAAGCAGCATTTTTATTCTAGGCGTGAGAAATGATTGAGTAAAATATTTTATATATCCACAATCTAATATTGGAACGCAAAAGGTATTTGTTGAATATTATTTTCATAAGTGTATGCAGCTATAAAGCCCGTAAAACATAAAATTTGATTAAAAATCAATTTTACAAATAAAGCTCACTTAATAGTTTTTACTCAAAAAATCGATAAATATACTGCTTTTGGTCTATACTACAATAATATACATGTGGTAGTGTGTAACGTTTATTTCAAGCATTTATTATTAGTGATGTAATTATTCTGATGTGTGTTAGTGTGCGTGCAACTATTTGTCTTTATTGGCCATTAGTATAATCGTAATATGTATGTATGCGTTTCAAAATTGATGTTCTTATTTTTTTGTAGTTATAATATATCACGCTGCTAACATGTAATACATATATTTGTGCGAGTGTCAACGGACGTAGCCTTAAACTAGTTCAAAACTATATTACAGATTAAAAATAATAAAAAAAAATGTGTAAATAAATTGTGTAGTATTAATTAGTTTGGTATGGGATGTAAACCGATATAGAAATCCAATAGGTTGGCGGAATTTCTGTACTAATACGCAACAGATTTCGAATAGACGTCTGTTTCAATGTGTTTTTTGCGTGTTGGTACAGATAAACGCCTAGATGGTACAAAATAGAGTCTGCCCAAAATACTATTAGCACACGTGTTGACAGTTACTTGTAAAGAGGAAAGAAAGTTCTAGAATGTTTCCCGGTAAATTGAAGTAAAAAAACGAGGATTTTGTTTTTGCTGGTACGCCAAAATGCGTGCACGTGCGTAATAATAGTGTATTGGACAACGGACCCCACCTTGCCTTATACAGATAACTGTTACTGTGATCAAAAATACAGCCTCCATGCTGCCGCGTATGACCTGTATATAGATTGTACGTAGTCGCTTCCAAATAGTATACAACAAGAAGCGCTCGAAGCTTCGAGAAATAACATCTGGAATCTTCGATCGCTCTCCCTGTCGAGGACTATTACCTGAAATAGTTTTAGATAATCGATTATTATTGTACATGTACATATAAGTAAATTCGATTCGTATTTCAACACGCTTTTAATTCTACATATTATATTACTAATGTGTAATTGTAAATAATTCGTTTCCAGACTGTTAGAGATCTCGTTTGTTGTTTTAAGTACACGTTTCTTTCCATTTAGCACACAAGTGATCTTTAGTTTAGTTAGGGGCTGGTTTTCGGTGTAATTGTTTCTGGGGGTGAGTACACGCGTAACTAGTGGCTCCACCTAGCGGCGATTACATTGCAACTCGCCACGAATTGACGTATTAGTTTGTATTTTGGTCAGTCATTTATTATTTTCTTGTAGTCGTAAGATTAACATTTGAATGCTTTCAGAGGCAAGCGAGGCAAGATTCATGTAAATATTAGACGGTAAAATTATAAGACTTTAGTTTTTATGTTAATAACAAACTGCCTCTGCTGTTAGTCGCATATTTTTTACTTTAATTTCTATTACATAAGATTCTTCTTACAATTATATAAAATGATAAAAAAAAAATAATGATATCACCGTGCGGCCGAACGTTTGAGACGTGGAAATTAAACTTAACGAAACAGTATAAAAGCAGTTTAAATTACTCGTCTCAAAATCCAGTAGTGCGGAAGTTAGTAAGATTTTTTCGTATTTTAAGACGTTTTATTTTCACTTACCAGTCGTGTTGTAAATATATTTGTGCACTGATAGACGTTGTTTAAGTTGATCTAATTTTAGAATTATTCAAAATGGCTGTATATTAATTGTACGTAATGCCCTTAAGCATAAGGGCCGTTCCACACAGTGGCATCAGTAGCGCCACCTGGCGTTGATTTTGATTCTGTTAATGCTATCTGTGTGTCGGTCTTTACCACAAGAGACACTTATTGGTTCTGTGATAAAGCTATTCTAACGAGGAATACTTAATTTTTTTTTTAAACTTGAAATATACTCGAATTTTGAGGAGCTTACTAATCTATCGCGTAACAACCGAAACAGTAGAAGATTATAAAGCGTTTCAAATTTGAGTGTATTCTGAGAATTTTTATAAGGAACCATTGAATGTCGCTTTGCGGATGTTAGACAAATAGTCGGAGTTGCTTTTATTTGCGATAGGGAACTATCGATTTCCTATATACGATTAGTTACGTCACACTTCTAGGATTGTGATTTAGTTCGAAAGTGACAGGACGATTGTAAATATATTTGTATTACTGTCGAGTTAGTTGCATTTTACCATTGTTGCGAACTGCCAAAACTATTGTAATAATTTTTTAGCGTCTTGTACCGGACACACGGATAATAGCAATGTCTCACTTGAACTCAGTCGTCTATTTCGTGTACTAGGCAATATGTGTCGCTCAGTACAAACCTAGTTAGAAAATATCATTTATATTTCGTCGCTCAATGTGAATACAGCTTAAGTTGGACCGTTCAACAATTATAGACCGTATCACAGTAACGATAAGGTACATTTTTCTAACTAGATTTGTAATGCAGAGTATAAATGTATTAGATTGTGAAGCTACTTAGGTACCGGAAGTAAGAGCATTGTAAAACGTGATGTGCTTATATACTACTCTAATTAATGTAACTGTAGTGTAATTTTGGTGTAAATGATGTGTAAATGTGACCTTCCGGTAAGTGGTAAGTGGTGAGAAGTGAGAGTTTGTAGTTATCTGTGTAGGCGGTAGCGTAGCGGGCGTAGCTCCACCATTGGACCCGTTCTAACAATAAAACTATTGCATAATTATGTTTTGTTTTATTTTTTACCTTTCTATTTACATGAGGATTATACGAGTGGCGCAAACTCGTATATTATAATTATTAGACAGGACTACAGAATTATATGGAATTTTAAAACTGTTTACTTAATCAATTAGCTCTGTACATGTAAAAAATATACGAAGTAGATAAACATTTCATGCATACATTACATAAGAAATTAACAACAAGACACTTAGTTTAAGATCTTAAGTCCAAACAAATATACATTTAAATATCATATTATTTATTAATATGTTGTTGCGCTAAATCTTCATCAGACACTAAATATTCTTCGTTGATTGATCGTCTCTGTTGTAGACTGTTTTCCTTATCCTGTAAATAATATTCATTTAGAAGAATTATACTTAGGGACGAGACTTTTATTTTCAAGAAAACAACGTGACAGTCGAAACTAATCGTGATAAAAGAATTGATAATAATAGTTCAAAAGTATAATAGCAATTATTTGTGAGTAACTAGCTCTCCTCTCGTGGCTTGGCCCATGACCTTGAGAAAAAATATAGCCACGGGGTTTTCCCCACATAGTACCTGCTCGGTGGGATTATGGGATATAAAATATCGCAAGCCCTTTTAAATTCGGAGTAGTTTAATAGATATTATTATACATATAAACTTTCCTCTTGAAACACGTTATCTATTTATAAAAAAGAAACATCAAAATCCGTTGTGTATTTCGTTGTATTTAATATCATTTTCTACTTCCATTTTATTCGAGGTTTTCCGTTTGCTCATGTTAAATAAATTCAACGAGTTTGTAGTCTTATGTATGTAGCATAAAACTTGTATATAAATAGATATAGACATACAATATATACATACTAACAAAAAGACAAACAACTGAGCATTATACAGGAAATAAGAAAAAACATTTAAAAAGAAAAGAAGTAACATAAAATCTAACTTAGGTTGCTGTTATGTGTTATGGCTGTGAAAAGGTCCAAGCTTTATATGCCATGAGTCAATTGACCCATGACGGTGTTAATTCTGCCAGAACCCAGAAGGAATAAATATAATAAAGAAATAAATACTTATACTTACTGAGTTTTGCTTCCTGATGGATTTCTTTAGATTGTTGAGACGTTGCTTTTTCTTTCTTTGAAGAAAACCACACTGAAAAAATTTAATGTTAAACTTATGTCAACATGAAGAAGGTAACCTACCTACTTATTCAAAAAGACCTACACTAAATTCCCAGATAAAAACATAATGGCATATTATATAGGTTGGCTGCCTCCTTGAACCCCTGGCACTGTGCTTAATGCGTGAGCTTAGAACAGAGGGGTTCTGGGTTTGATTCCCGGTGGGGACGCACTAAACGCTTTTGCGGCCTGACAGGAGATTGGACACCTACTTGTGTTTATACACAATTTTTTATAGAAAATCGATCAGTGATACATATATATATATATATCTGCCCCATACCCCACTAGAGGATATGGGATACTATTATATATATGGGATACTACATATTATATATATAGCAGAGCAGAGCAGAACAAAATCTTATTCATTCAATGTAAGCCTTTTTCCGTTTAATTTTACTTACCCTATAAAGTACATACGCTATTATGATTATTATAAGGAGGCCAAATAGAATAGCTAGTAATATAATCCAGAATGAGACAGTTTCCTGATAGTAGCAAAGCGTGTTCGTTATACTGAAATATAAATAAGAAAATTAAAGAAGCTGTTTTCACCCGAAGATTTTACTATTTTATCTGTGACATTGTTTTGTGGTCAAAGTAGAGAAAATGGTAGTTCAAGAATCGCTTGAACACGAGTTAGAAGAGTTCCCAAGGGTTCCTCATAATATGAGAAGTTACCAGGACAAGAACTAGTACAATACATGACATAGTAAAGTGAGTCGATTAAAATATTTAAGAATTGACACTCTTGCGATAGTAGTGCACCGTTATTTTCTTAAACGGACATTTTTCTTTACGAGAGATTGAAGTTATTAATTAATATGAAATTGCATTTTGTCAATTGTATATTCAGACTAGCTGTTCGCCCAGGTTGCACCCGTGGAATATATATAGCCTATGTCATTCAGTGTAATGGCAGCTTTCTAATGGTGAAAGAATTTTTGAAATCAGTCCAGCCGTTCATACGTGATGCCGTGGAAATAGGGATTCATGTTTATATATTGAGATGTATCTATGTGTACATATGAATATTTATTAAATATCTGCGTATTAACCACATATAATTAATAGAAATAGACTGCGAATACTGTATTAATGATTATTTTCGAAATCGTTTTTTTTAGATTACCTGTAAGATTGTTGTTCATTGAACATCAAAGTTATTTTCGTCGTTAATTCCACATTCTGTGTCTCAATTATGTTTTCTGTAAATTGTATAACAGTAATTGTTGAAATTAATCGAGAATCAATAGTCAGTACTTATTGGACGGGGTACATTGGGAAATCGGGCTTTTTCAAATTGGAATTTATTTTTCTTATAAGATGCACTATACTGGTATTATCATTTAACCAACAATATAGGTTATGTATCTATAGACGAGGTGATTTACGTTTAATTGCAATGTAATTATAGGTAAGTTATAATTATTCTAAACGTGGTTGATACTGTAAATTAGATTCGAAACAATTGAATTGTAAAATCCAAACAAGTCAGGTATGTAGGTAATGAAATTCCATCATATTACATACATGTATGTATACCACATCGGGAGTCCATTATAACAATTCTTATTAGTTTAGCTTTTTCTTATCATTGATAAAAACGGAAATTTATACTTTCGTTAAAAATATCTCATACCTAATCCTTTCGGCAGAACAAACATGCTTATGAAAATTTTTGTAGCTTTATTCCGACGCAGGTCTCCGATATTACACAATGCTTTTATATTATCTCCATTGCCTTCGTTCGCATTAACGTCGCATTTTGTTACAGATTTCTCGGTGTTTATCTGAAATAATATAATAATTATTGTAGTTTCATGCTTAATAGAAAGTAAAGGATAAAGAGATGAAAGAACATTTTTAACTCGATTATTATTGTAAAGGTAATAGTTAAAATTACGCTACTTATCGCACAAAGATATACCTTACCTCAATTGGATTTTCTATGACTTCTAAATATTTTCTTCGCGGTAACAATACCTCACATTTTACGGAAACCCAATTTGTTAGTCCTAAATTACTGATCTGTAAAAGTGTTGCTTTTGTTTAATGTTTATAACGTTAAAAATTAATAATATAAGGTTTGTAAAATTAAAGTAATTCATAGAGACGATCAACGAATATGTCATAGGAATAATTAAAGTAGTTAGCTGTGTGTGACTTTAGAATTAATGAAGATATTTCATGAAAGGTGAGAACTAGGAAGACTAGGTTTCAGGCTATGATCCACCACGTTGTCGATAATAAGATACGAATATAACTGAGCATTGAATGGCTATTCCCCACACTCCCCTTATTTTTCGACTTAAGAACTTTATTTTTGCCAGTCAGCCAGAGTGACTTAATTTGCACTTGATCTATTTCTCCTCACCCTCTTCAAATAGCCTTAACACAAAAATATAAACATTAAAATAACACATAAATCATCATTCAATAGACGCTCACCGTGTAAGAATGCTGTAGTCGTTTACCCTGTTCAATTTCCAAACGCGTTATATTAAATGCCCCTTCGACGTTTGATGCCCTAATAAAGAAAATAATGTAATCCAGGTTGTGTGGAAGAGATCGCTGCTTAAGCGATAAGACCGCCTGTTGTGCTCTTCATACTGCTGATATTATTTATATCCTGTTTGAACTCTTCTTGTAAAGGTGCACAATAAAGAGTTTTTGGTTGATTGATTGATAATTAATAAAAAAGGAGGATAAAATAAAAACAAATACGATAAAGAAGAATTGAAATCCAATAAAATTATGTTAATAGCTTCTTTTATTATTAGGACTCGTACAATCGCTTAACCTACGAAGGTTTAATAAAGGTTAGGTTTATTCGTTGTTATTATTTACTCATTGATATATAATGGTGCAGTCAGTTTCAAATACCTACATTAATTGATTTATAATGATAAGTAATAATCGCACATTATAATCATAATAAAAAGTCTTATTTGTCATCCGAAAACTGGAGCGATTTTATTAATTGCTAATCAAATTTAAATAACATAGACACTTCACAATACGAAAATCAGTATACAAATAGTTCAATCTAGATCATCACGTACTATAAACAACTAGACTCATAATTGCCTATTAAGTTCGCTTTAAAATATTCACGTGCCGTTGCACAAAACATTCATTGAAATTTACTTCTTTTCTCGTAGCAGTAATGTTTAAAGCTTACCCTCATTAGAAACCTGTCCAAATGCCCTATCTATGCAGATTTTTCTTCGGCAATTTTTTATACATAAATGATCTTTATAACATACTCGCGGTTCGCCCCGGCTCCGCGTGGTAAGTATATATATAGCCTTCCTCAATAAATAGGCTATCTAACACTGAAAGAATTTTTCAAATCGGACCAGTAGTTCCTAAGATAAGTGCGTGCAAACAAGAAACTGACAAAAATTTCAGCTCTATAATATCAGTATAGATTACATATATAAAATATTAACAAAGTCAAATTCACTAGTACCTTTGCACGATGATCCCAGTACTGACTGCCTCGACAACGAATATTTCCTCTTAATGCGTTTTATCATCTTTGTTACAGTGGTTGTACACATCGTAATCAATTTGGATGGTTTTATCATTGCTTGTCAAGTCACTTGTCTCCAAATATATATTTTCGATATTCTAGAATATTAATTTTGCGAACAACACTTTAATGTGCATACAAAAGCAAAAACCAGAAATTATATTTTTTTATCAGAAACAAGTGACATTAGTTATATTAAAATTGACAAATTTAAAATCAACTTTTCAAGTGGATTATAAAATCGATTATAGTGCTGTTATCAAAAAGAAATGAATGTCTATGTCTTACTAGATATAATTATAATTTTTTTAACAGAAGGAAAGCACCTGACGACGATCTTGCTTGCTGGTAAGCGTAGAAGTAGTCTAAGATGGAGCGAGCATTCCTAGAAGGTTAACCTGTTAATCCTACCCTTGATGACCCTGACAAACGGAGGGGGGGCCCGTTTGTCAGGGAACAAAGATTCAGCCTCTTGCGGTTATAATAAAGAATGTGGAGTCGAACCACATAGTCCGGGTACATGAACTGTCCACCAAGTAGTTGTCCCTAGAATCTGTTACAATTCTCTCACATACCCAGTAATCACCATTATGCAAGAGTGTCTTCGGTTTACAAATCAGAAGTCCATCATCCAATCTGACACAACCAGAGGATGGTTGTAGTATACGCGCAGTGGACACTCGTATCTTGACACACGCTGAGTATGCAGTTTCTCCTTCATTACGAAGAGATATTGACACAGTCTCCTTGTCTATTACCCGAGGTATATAGTTTTTCCTGTCAATAATTAGGTGAAGAATCGTTAATATAAATATAGAAATGAAACTCTTTGTGGTTCGGGAAAGCCATAACCAATAGATACTAAAGACTACTCCTTAAAAAGTAGATCTTGAAAAACACAGAGGTTTTTAAAGCTGCATAAATTTCATCGTCGGGAGTTACCATGACGTCTTTAAGCAGTAATAATGGCAGTGTGAGAAAGTGACGGCGGTACACGACCTACAGCTCTGTTATTTTTACACACTGGAATTCGTGCTGCTTTTAGTCCTCATGTCCCTGTCCTCAATAAAAACTGCCCCCGATTATATAGTTTACAAAAGCATGAATCAGTGACTACTTAAGCTTCATGTCTCAGTTGAACATCGATTATATCTACATGTTTGTTTTTAATGTTGAATACATTCAATCGCTGGATCAACAACTAAGCAAGCGATCTTACGGCATAGATGACGTAAATTTGACCGTAAATTTAGGACTGCATTCCGTGCTGCCGCAGTCTGCCGCCCATATCGACCCCAATGACACGAGAATGCTGCGATCACTCAGCATTACTTCATTTTTTATATAGTGTTTCACGAACATCGGATCGTTTAGAAGCTGCGCCGACACGTTGTAAGATATAACTTTCTCGTAGTCACCCTCCTATTAACAATGGATCTGTTTAGAAATTAAGGACTTTAACGGATATTAAATGTGACTTGTTCATTGAATTATTTATTTCACTCTGTATACGACGTAACCATGATAATGTAATGCTTAATTACTGATCAAATAAATATTATAGAATATTTCTACAACTTTACATTTTCTAAAAACATTTAGCTAGGTGTTTTATTCTACATTCACTAAGGCATCTTTGCTTTAGATTTTAGTTAAAGTTAATAATGAAAATATTCACTATCATAATTAAAATGAAGTTACACTCATTTCTTATTCACGTTTTTGTTTAACGCAATGTTTAAAATTTCAGAAGTAATTAGACTTTACAAGTTAAATATGTACTTACAGTTGGAGTTAAGATTTTTATTCTTTTTGAAATATCATCGGCTTTTGACACTGACACATTGTAATTGAATGTACCGTCAGCATCTGCATCTGCCAACTTTGCGTGAGGGTGTATTATCTCAACTTTAACTGCAATAACTGAAGTAAAAAAAAGAAACTTTATAGGAACTCATTGAAAACAATAAGTAAACTGCAAATACATACAGTTTAATCAATTAATTCTATATCATTGATATAGATAAGCGTCTACTAATTTAGGTAATCATAATCATCATCATCAGCCCATATATGTTCCCACTGCTGGGACACAGGCCTCCTATGAGGGTGCAGGCCATAATCCACCACGCTGGCCAAGTGCGGGTTGGCAGATGTCACATGTCGTCGAACTTTTTGATTCTCGGACATGCCGGTTTCCTCACGATGTTTTCCTTCACCGTTTTAAGCAGTGGTGATGTTTTCCACATGTGCAGATAAATTGAAAAATCAATTTATTTCCTGCACGCTCGCCCGGTCTCGAACCCCGACTTATCCATTTTGAAGGCCGAGGTTCTCACCACTGAGCCACTACTGCTAATTTAGGTAATATACTTAGTCTGGCCATAAATACTGTTACACTTAATTATAAAAAAATATTACATTTGAATTTCGAATCTG
>NC_052121.1:2312858-2326418 GCF_012273895.1 Zerene cesonia | reverse complement strand
AGTAATAAATGTTATTTGCAGTTAACAATTTTCTTTTTTCTTTATTACAATATTTATGGCAAGACTAGGTATAGTTAGTAATAAGAACAGAAAAGTTTTTTTTGCTTGTACAAAGTAAGCTACGAAAATTGATTTAAAAATTGTTTTACCAGTAGCAGTGCTAGAATACTTTTATAAAATGTTTGTAAGTATATATTTGTTTTCATTCCGGAAAAACTGGGCATTGCCAAGATAGATGACCAGTTTCTCTTAAAAACGATTTGAGTTATGAGGCTAATATTGTTTCACAAAAAGGTCTTTATCACGATATTTTATATTGTGTTAGAGTAATTAAATTTAAATTTTATTAAGTGCAATTTTATAAGAAAATTAAACCACCCACCGGCGTCAATTGCTCCCAAACTACTTGAATAATTCACATTTAATTTGGCATCAATTTCAATGAAATTTGCTAGTTTAGATGTCTGGAAAGAAAAAAAAAATCACACTTTTATCTTTATCATCTGTTTATGTATGTTCGTATGTATGATTATTTGTATGTAATATCCTTTAGACCTAATTTTCATCTTTTTGTACTGTACACATTGACAATACAACAAGGAAATAAATTTATGATTTTATCTTATAATCCTGATTAGGATTGCCAGGATTAAATAATTTAATTTCGCACACTCTTGCATAGCAAATGACAATTTAGTTGATTCTGTCATTAAATCATGTTTTAATGCTATATTTATTATTATATTTATCTCCTTTCATTTTATTGCATGTAAATTTCATATACTTTACCTGAACAATTGTGTAATTCGTAGATAAGACAACTGTTATCAACGGTGTTCCTCTGTATAGAGCTACTATGTTGCTACGAGGGGCGCCAATTGCTAGACCTTAACAAAAACTGCATATCAATGCCACAGATAATAGTTAATACATACTCATATTCAGATTAGAGGGCACAGATAGAAAAAAAATCGATATTTACAAATGCTTTGTTTGATTCGGTGATAAATATTAAAACTATATTATGACGATTTAAAAGTGCTTCTATAAGTCTTATTGAATAAAGAAATGTTTTAGTTTGAGTTTCTTTCGCGTAAAAGATAAACAAACATCCACACATCGATCCATCCGTTCATCCATTCATACTTACAAGCTTTCGCGTTTATAATATAAGTAGGTTTGATAAAACAGTAGAAATATTATAATTGTTAAAAATTTGATTCAAACATACCATCGCACCCGTTCAATGTAAAATCGTCTAACGCAGTGAGACTTAATCCAAAAGCAAACATGGTGTCCGGTGGGTCTATCCTTTGGGCCCACTCGTGGCCGGCGAGCAAACCCGCACCGGTGTATATGTACACTGCTCCTTGGCCGTCGTTTTCATATGGAGCTGAGATCGCCACTTCTGTTTGTTAAGAAATTTATATAAAAACCCAGGGTGACAATTCAATTGTAACAGGTACATATATTTTCTATGTACCTATTCTCCGAACTATAGAATAGACAATTTTGAATGTGGTAGTCGAGCACGCTTCGGCACGAATTGGGCCAGCTCGCACCGGGGAAGTACCACACCCCCACAGAAGACCGGCGTGAAATAGCATTCTGCTGTGTTTCGTTCGGTGAGTGGGGGAGCCGGAGGCCCATATCCTTTTCCTTGCCTTCCCAGTCCTTTCCTTTATTCCTCTCACCAATCCTTTCTTAATCCTTTTCCAAAAAGTCGGCAATCCATTTGTGGAGGCGCAAGGTCTGTAATGGACCTTATGCCTCTACAAATGTTCATGGGCGGTGGTAGCGCTTACCATCAGGCGACCCACCAGCTCCATTGCCGACTGTGACATAAAAAAAAAAACACAATAGTTTAGTAAAATCAGTAGGTAAAGTCGATTAGTACATAGGATTGTTTTTAAAACGGAAGTACCGTGGGATCGGAAACTATACTATACCTTTGACTACACAGCAAAAAAACAAAAGAATTGTACATATGTCAATAATGAGCAAATTATTTATATAATTTACATTGATAATTGTATCTAATAACACGATAAATTACTAATTAACATGCAGTCTAATAAAACTCACCTATTATATGTAAGTATGTATCATAAAAAATAAATAAAAAATCGTTATAAAACGGAAATTTCATTTTTGTGAATATTTGATGGTCATGAGTCGTAGAGAAGCTGACACAAACAAATTATTGAATATATCATATGTTCGAAATAATGGTCACTTGTGTGTTTCAATGATGATATTAGCATTGACTATAATTAACTATAACTCGAAAATGTCAAAATCTTATATGAAGTGTTTAAATGCATTAAACAATATTTAATTTTTAGTTTTATAGCATTGAAATGCTTTTATAATGAGAAAATTTTTGAAAGAATAGAAATAATATTTTAAACAATATGTTTAAGCCCTTCTTTAGTAGAATAACATTCAAAACATACCATCTAGTCCGTCGTTGTCCATATCCCCCACACTAACAATCGCTGCCCCGAAGTAGCCTGCATTTGATGATCCTGCTATAATTCTATGCAACGTCAAAGTCTGAAATAAAAGATGTATCAAGCTACTATATTTTATCTGTGCTCGCTATAACGAGAAACTGTTTCCCGGCTTTTTTAACATAATTTTTTTATTCTGTTAATATTGGTCCTAGGCAAACGAAACATCTCTATTTGGTTCTGGTTTTAACCAACTGATTTTTTTGCGTATTGCCTTTATAATACTCGGTAACACAATATTAATATATTTGATCTTTATACGTCTCGAATGGAGTATGGTTTTTCCCGGCCATTGAATGAATAGGCTCTCAAGTATAACGCTAGATCCCTCGAGTTCAAGAGGTTTTCCACTTCCCATATTAGCTTATATATATCTGTAATAATTTCTTATATTGCATAGCTTGTACTAAGGTAGGTACACTAAGGTGAAAGTTCTTAATTTGAATGTATTTTATTGAATCAAACAAAAGTTAAGAAGGTATAATGTATTACTTTTTAGAAATGACGTCAATATTATAGGATCAAATTTCTTTTCCCTGCAGTGATAGAATTTCTCTACAAATCTTCAAAAGCAGTGGTGGCTCAGTGGTGAGAACCTCAGACTTCAAAGTCGAGGTTCCAGACCGGGCGAGTGTGCAGGTAATAAATTGATTTTTCAATTTATCTGCGCATGTAGATAACATCACCACTGCTTAAAAACGGTGAAGGATAACATCATGAGGAAACCGGCATGTCCGAGAATCAAAAAGTTAGACGACGATTATGGCCTGAAGGCCTCCTATGAGGGCATAGGAGGCCTGTGTTCCAGCAGTGGGAACATATATGGGCTGATGATGATGATGATGATGACGAATAATTCAAATGTGAAAGTTTTTTTATTTTGATGTTTATCCGTCAATCGCGTCGAAACTACTGAACGGATTTTGACGAAATTTGATATACAGGCAGGGTAAGAGCTGACTTGGGTGAAAAAATTTTTCATCCCGATTAAATGCTCCCTTGGGATAAAACAGGAATCTTTATTTCCGGGCGGAGCCAGGATGAGCGTCTAGTCTTACATATTTAATTATATTTACGTTAGTGCCATAGTCAGGTGTATACAAGTAGACTGCTCCGACGTCATAACTTCGTGCCTTGTTCGTGTGTGTCGGCGCACCCACGAGCAGCGACGACCGTGGTCCTCCAATATTGGCCACAGCCAGGACCGCTCCAAACATGCACCCTATCTCGCCATCAGAAATTGACCACACTTCTAGACTCCTTTCGTAGAATGATATCTGGAAGACGTCGTGACAAAACAAAACTTAAATATAACGGATATTGTAAAGCTAAAGAGTTTGTTAGTTTGTTTGTTTAGTTGAACGCGCTACCTGCTAACGCTGCTACTAACTACGGGTCCGATTTGAAATATTCTTTAAGTGTTTAGATAGCCCATTTATTGAAGAAAGCTAGGCGGAGCCTGGGCGGACGCTATTCATAATATGAAACAATATTAAAACGCAGGCTTGCATTACATATTACTTGTTTACTCCGTTACTACTATCCTAATTCTATTTGTTTTGTTTTGTCGATTCAAAATAAAACATTAGTAATTTCGTAACGATTTTTTTACTTATTTCTTAAACTGTTTTGGTTTTATTTTATTAACAGACGCTCCTAAAAATGAAGGAGATTTAGAAATTAAAAACTTTTTAACGGATTTTAAACGTGATTTATTCATTATATCGCGCTCGCTGTAAAGTGTTCGAAACGTCGGGTTAATAATATAATGAATAAATCGCGTTTAAAATCCCTTAAAAAGTTTTTAATTTCTAAATGTATAATACTCGCGTGAAATCAAACACAAGAAAATACTATGAATTAGATTTTCAATTTGACTGTATTTATTAACCACTCGATAGTTCCGTGAGATTCTTTTTGTGTTTGGCAGGAAATTGTTGTCATTTGGACTTGTTTTACAATCTGGAGCGGTCTGCCCTTCGAAAGTCACTAACCTGGAGACTTTTTAAGTAGATAAGAATTAGTTTATGAATGATTTCATCTCATACCATTCCTTGCCCGTATTTGCCGTACGTAGAGCTCACTGCAAGCGACGTAAAGTCGTTTGAGAAGAATTTTCCACTGACTATACTGTACCCTAAATAAAAAGGGAATTTGTATTACAAATAAAAATATAAAAATATCAACATTCTATGGCAATTCAAAAAGGAACAGAACGAAAAGTGTTTTTTAATTACATTTTGAATGTAGATTACAAAAAACTCACCGTAATTAAAAATGTTTCCTTCGATATCGGTGATGCTGTATTTTTGCCGATAACTTTTATTGCTGTCTTGAATGGAAAGTACGACTACGCTACCTATAATAAAATGCCTTTTAGTTTTAATGCATCATATAATGTGTAGGATATATGAAATTGTTATAGAAATACTTGTTATTTCATCCATTTTCAATTCACTTCAAATTCCTCGTTTCAATAACATTACTTTCTTTTATTTAAGCCCAAACAAACATTTTATTATACGATTAGATAACTGTTGTCAAAATGACAGCAAGAATACAATCAAATAGCAGAATATGAAAAAAAAGTTGAGATCAATGCTAATATATATATATATATATATATATATATATATATATATATATATATGAGCTTATAAAGAAGAATGTTTGTAAAATCTTCTTCTTTATAAAGAAGAATAATTTAGTATAAAATTGTAACGCATGAAACTGAAAGAGTAGAAGAAATTCGATTGCTGAGGCGGGATCACGGGTTCGAATCTCGCCTCGTGATCAATTTCTTTCTATTTTTAAAAAAGTCTCATTTATAAAGCATATCAATGCTGTATAAGAATTAAAAGAATCAATTATGGTATAAAACATATGAAATTGAACATATTTAGAAATACGAATAGAATTTTCCTTCAATGCCTTATTCCTAATGGATTAAGAAATTCATACAGGTATTTGTACAAACCGTGTAAAATAGGATTGTTTATGTAGATATCTTCGTCCATATAAATACTCCAGCCGTATCCATCAAGACCCGAGTCTATAAAATAATGGTATAAATTTTAAATAATTCGAATAAAACTTTTTTTTTTTTTATGTTACGTTCATATATTTAAATCGCATAACCAAGAAGTTTCGCTGAAGTCTAAAGTGTCATTTATAATATATAGAAATAAATATATATGTTTACTTACTATTAGCGGATTGATGAAGTGTTATTGTGTTTTGCGATCCATAGATACATTTGCTTGTCATACTATCTACAAAATAACAATAATAATATTAGTACTATAATAATACTGAAAATAATATTATTGCATTTAAGTGATAAATATTAATGCATAACAATGAAATAAATGTACTATGATGCGATCAAAATATGTTTGTTATATAAACTAATTTTATAAGGAGGGAACACTTGATGTGTTTTGTATGTATTATAATTATAAATATATTCCACCAATGGAAAGCTGTATCTTCTCTGAGTGAATAAAGACTAAATTTTATTTAGGGATATAATTGCCCAGTTAGTAATTTATATGTTCACTGGCTTTCCGCCCGCGGTTTCGCCCGTGGTTTTCATCAGTATTTTAAACCCTTTCGTATAAGCGATAAAAACTATTCTTTGTCTTTTCCCAACTACCATTTTGTGTGAGAAACATATACGTGAGTGATTTTAGTACAGTTTATACAAAACTATACGCTTTTATGAAATTATAGCGAATATTCTTTACGAAGTTTTATTATATTATATACTAGCATACCCGGCCACGTGTTGCTGTGGCTGAGTAATAATTAAAAATATTAAGATTATAAATAATTGGGATAATTCATCGAAATAAAAACTATCCTATACCTTGAGTTGGACCAAATTACACGTAAAATGCCAAATTTCATCAAAATCGGTTGATTTGGTGAAGAGTTCATTGGATATTTATGTATTAAGATTTGGTAATTACTTGTTTTATGGAAGTATTGATAATTGCTTGTTTTATTGTATATTTATATTTAGGTTATTTTAGCTTATTACAGAATAATATAACACTTACAATAATAGTCGGTGGAACGAGGAGCACAGGTCTGAAAATATTTAAGTATTAGAAATGTGCTCATTCAATTGTACTTCGTTACAGTGAATTTATTTGACTTACTATAAAATTCGTCGAATTCGTTTGAATACTAGCTCCCAACCAATAGTAATCTTCGCTCCTCTCATCTGCAATAAATATCTGTGGTTAAATCATTAACACTTTATATCACCATGTATTTCTATTTGTTACGGTTTCTCCTTGACCACCAGGTTGTCTGGAACAGATCACTTAGCGATAAGATCGTCTGTGCGCTCTTGAATGTTTATAGCATTATGTATATTTTACTTATTTATTTGGTGCACAGTAAAGTGTTTATGTTGTTTGTTGATATCACTAATTCTAATGTTATCGTAGGAGCAGCCCAGACCAGAACAAATTAAGAGGAAGTAACGAAATGATAACGGAAAAAAAAATTTAGCGATTCTCATAAATAGTTATAGGTTAGCCTGATGGAATTGTTGCTCGAAACTGAAAAAATGCCTCTACGCATACCCAGGGCACGGGCCATGTCGGACTCTCACTGCAATAATAGACAACTGACTAACACTGCAGTGTTCCATCGAGGCGCAATGACGGAGTCACGCGTGTATTTTAGGTTACAAAGTACTTTACTCTGCCTGAGGCGGTGTTATGTTGATGCATAAAGAATTATTAGATGTATTTATAATTATTCTAAGTCAAATATAACCCGAATACAATTATATAATTATATTCACTTATAATAAAGCTTAATCAAATAACAGACTTGATTGTGTTAAAAAGAACCTTCTAGAGATCTTAACTTCACACTATTGTAAGAACGTATAGGATAAGTTTTTAGGCTATTATTTCTATTAGTTGTTGAACTTATAAGCGTCCAATGTCAACCCAATAATAGCTATATATATATCATAAGGTATTGACTATACATATATTTATATTTATGTATTCAGAGTTCAAATAATAATAATAATTACCATGTGAAATGTAAGCAGGCAGTTGTCTAATAATTCCGTTATCTAATTCAGCTCTAAATATTTTCCCGACCTTGTCTGCTGTTGGTGCACTTATTATTAAACTGGAACAAAGTAAAACGTATATCTATAGGCTAAGCCTAGGTTTAATTTCAAGTTATCATTTGAACCTACAATTTTACGACGATCAATTATTATAAGAAAATTTTAGTTCAATAATTTTTTCATTCCTACGTTGAAACTTAGGAACTGATCTGATGGTCTGAGCGGATGGATGGATTGTCAGCAATCACCACTGCTCATTACTACGACGAACGAACGCGCGAAAGGAATAAAGGAATGGATTGGGAAGGGTGAGGCAAAGGATATGAGTATTCCTACCCCTCACCGAACGAAACACAGTATGTTACTATTTCACGCCGATTGTCTCTGAGGTTGTGGTAGCTTCTCTGCTCCGAGATGGCTCAATTCGTATTGAAGATAACTCGACTCGCACTCTCAAAGACGTCAAATAAGTTTTAAGCATTGAAATCGGTCTTTAGTAATTAATTTGCGCACACATAAAAGCATTTCGAAAATGGCGACGGTTTAAAATTCAACGAACTTTCGAAATTTATCGGGATCACTGAGCACCGTGATCACAAAGCATCATCAGCATTATTCTCAGCTGTTTCATAATAATCAAGGGTAGAAGGAATTGAGGGCATAATATAATGCATGAACCGAATTATCGATGACCTCTTTTAAAATTTATAATAATTGATGACGAAAATAATTATGATAAGGAACATTTACACGCGGCAGCATGCATTACCACTACTTTATATAAAGTTTTATTTAAAACAACCTTGTATTTCGTTAAATTTAATTTTTAGTTTTATAGCATTGAAATGCTGTATAAATGAGAAATTTTGAAAGAATCTATTCTTTCAAAATTTCTCAACCTTGTATTTCTTTCTTCATCTTTCTACCGCTTTCAATTTTCATTTATTTCTTACTAGCCGCGCCCCACGGTTTCACCAGCGCAAGTCCGTATCCCGTAGGAATATCGGGATAAAAAGTTGCCTATATGTTATTCCAGTTGTCCAGCTGTCTACGTACCAAATTTCATTGCAATCGGTTCAGTAGTTTTTGCGTGAAAGAGCAACAAACACACACATCCTTACAAACTTTCTCATTTATAATATTAGTAAGATAGGATTACTCTTATGCAATTGTACTTGAAGCCAAAGTGTAGTCTGTTAGATGAAATTACATGTAACGAAGTAAAATGCTTAACACTTACTGCCTCGTACTCTTCTGGTATGCAATACTGAATCCGAATAGCGAATCTTGAGGTAAGGTCACTTCCATTGGTGGAGAAAGTATTCGTACACTAGGCTTGTGAAAATATCCGTCTACTTGTATTAATATAGATAATACTAAATACAATATGGCTGAAAATAAAGTACTCTTTAGGCTCACTGAATATAACATAGTTTTAATGTACATTTTTATGTTTGTTTTAAATAGATAGCCACTGATAGTCACTATTTTATTAAAACTTACATTTCATGGTTTGTTTAAAAGATGTTTGTATTAGTCCTGATACAGTTTACAATTGACGTATGTATTTAATTGTCATTAACAACATTATCCTTCATGGATTTTCCAGCGGTGGCGTAAGAGCCACTAATGCAAATTTATTTGACGCCCTGAATTAAAATAAAGGAATTATATGCTAATCTTACATTTTTATTATAACATCTGTTTTTATAATTTTTTTTTTGTAACTTAACGTTTCTTTTGATTTCTTTTGGAATTCACTGCATATTTATTATGCATTTAAATTGTAAAAAAAAATAATGTATCATTTTTATAATATACATATCGTCATATTATCCAGAGAGATAGATTTTTAGTCAACAAATGAGGGTGTTTTGAATATTTGTATTTTTGTTTTGATTCATTTTAGTTTTCAATACTCCACTTGCAACTGCAATCGGAATTGTTTGGAAAATTTGAACTTAACTTTGAGCTATAGTATTAGAAATTTTATAAAATTAGCATGTCGGTGACGTGAACTCAATTTCATTCCCCTATCAAAAAGTGCTGAATGTGGCTAAATAAGTTTTCGCTAAGGACAGCGCCCACAAATATGGCGCCTTTGGCCGTCGCCCAAATGGCTCCCTACGCCGGCACTGGACTTTTCTGAATTCATTTCGTTAGATTGTATTGCAATGATGTCAATATTAATAATATAAATACATCAGCATCGTTGTGCGTCAAATTCCTATTTGTGAGGTTAAGTTTTAGACCAAGAACAGACCACACTTCATGTATTTAAGTATATGTTTAAATAGAACTGAATGCTCCTTTTTCGAAATTTAAATGGATGTTTATTGGTACCGCCTTAGAGAAAGACTCCTGTGTAAAAATATAAAAGAACAATCAATTATACAGTTGACTAGTTATGTCTGTTGAGTTTTGCCTGGAATAACTTCAAGAACTTTACAAAAAGTAAACGTTTTCCCAAAAAAAGAAAAACGAGATTCGTCTTCTAGACTGATAAGACTTATGCCTGGGTTAGGGAAATAATAAGGTAAAATGAACTCTATTATAATGTGTATTTCAACACAAAATAATATAATACTTGACATGATGACCAGGAAAATTTGCGCTTAAATGCTCACGAACGTAAATATGTTGTTATCTGTCTTACTAATTATATTTAAATTATTACAATTAGTCATTGAAAATATATATTTAGTTGATTATACTATATACTTATAAATATAAAACGCTTGTTTTAAACTATCACACTCATGCTATGTAAATAACACTATTTAATTACTAATTGTTTGATTGAATACAATGCATAAAATCCTCATACATTTTTATCTGTAGTGAGCCTTTCACTCAAATAGTTTACGGCAAAAACCAGTTTTCTATAATAACTTAAAAATATATCATTGCATTTCGTATAAGACACATTGCTCCGTATGCGTAATAAATTGGCAAATTTAGAACACAATAAATTGTTCGATAGCATCCATAGAACTTTCTAGAAGACCTTAGGTCTTATTTAAATAAATGGTTGGGTTGTTTTATAGCTTTCTTCTCCATCTAATATTACTTTCAATAAGATTTATTTCGCATTTCTATAAACTTCAAATTTTTTGGCAGTCCCATATGGAATATTGTTTCTGATAAAGATAATTATCATTGATTTGTATCTTGTGGGGTGTAAATCAAACCGAAAGAGTAGAAGAAACTCGATTGCTGAGGCGGGATCACGTGTGGCCAAGAGGCCAAACGTTGCGACAGTACGGCGAATGACGCGGGTTCGAATCCCGCCGAATGTACTTTTAATTATTATTTTGTTTAATAACCGTATTAAATACAATTTATTATAATTAGTTTAATATAACATATATAGTTCCTAAACGAATTTATATATTAGTATAAAGAAATAGGGTTTCTTTGTTTTTTCGATTATTAAAGTTCTTTCACAAATAAAGTATTGTAAACACACAACGTAACATTAGCTATAATAGGTTATAAATGAGATTGTCGAATTATTTACTTTTGTTGAAATTTCAAAATGGTTGTCTGTTACTTCGGGGGAAGTAGCATTGTTAAGTCCTGCACAAAATGTACAGGGCCCCGGGATCTCAGTTAGGAACGCACATAAATAAGAAAACTTATGAAAACAGCGGTGAATTCGTGTTTAATTTACAAAACAATGGATTCCTTTGCTTTCAAAGGATTCAGCGTCCGTTGTGACGCTCAAATGTTTTGCTATCGGTATTTCAACACATCCCCACAATACACCCGCATGCAAAACGTTGTTTGCTTATATTCCCAACGCCTTTGTGAGATAAATACCATTCAAAGATTCTTTAAAGGCAACGCGGAATGTTGGAACGATCCACGAATACACATTTGTAATTTGATTGCTATTTGTATCCTTGTCTATGTCTTGGATATAACGATAGACTACGTATTATTCGTTTCATAAATAGACAGAGTATAGATAGAGACTATGTTAATTAATTAAATATTGTAGAAATCCGATATTTTATTAATTTGTAGTTTTTTTTAATTATTACATCGCGCATGCAGTGTCTTACAATTGAGTGATTAAGTTATTTGCATTTTTAAATTATTTTTTTATTAGCTATTGGTGAACCGTCATCTAAGACATGTAATTAATAATAAAATTTACTTCTCAATCTATATGCTTATTTCCTTTTGCACCTAGGTATGGCGAGTATGTGTATCACCCAATATATACAACAAATATATTATTATGCGTGTAAGGTTTTTAACGCAAGCAGGACTATATTATGCTGCAGAGTAGAGCAGTTGTTAAACTAACAAGATAATACATTGTTTTTGTAAAAAAAGTAAATCAGTATCACAAAAAAACATTAATATGAATTGTAGAAACGAGATATTCAGCTCAATTCTGGCTGTCATTAGACATTATCATCCTGAGATAAAACGGAACGCGCACTAATGAACGCACAATAAGATGGCGCTAAACCAAGTTAAAGTGGCTTCATACACCTCTATAATGAAGTTAATATTGTATTTTCTTTCATTTTTTTTCAAAAGCGCATCTGAAGTTACTTTATTTGATTGAATAGGTCATGTTTTAGACAGTATGAGGTAGGTGATATTAAAAGACTTAAATTCGTGACGGGTATGCATAAATGTTATTTCTGATATCTTTTTACTAGTTTGGCGTAAATCTATAGAGATATAGGGTATTGTTAATATAATATATTTGTTATTTTATTTCATCTTCCAATCATTATAAGTACATTAAATATATTTTTCTGGAAAAACACGTCGTCTTCTACCCGCAACTATCATATCATCTTTTTATTACGCTACTACTAATAAATAATAAGCACAGAATGCATTTATATAAATATACAGTACGCCGCACAATAAAAAAATACAAAAACATAACTAAAAAATACGCATGTGTGTGTTGCGTAAATAGAGAGTTGGTAGACCTAAATAGAGAGGCCACTCAGCATCTTGTAGGCTGATAAAATATATCTGTGAGGTCGTGGTATATTATTACTTTACTGTCCTGACTACTAGAAGTAGGTACACATCTTTTAAAATTGAACATATTTATTTTAAAAGCATCTGTCTGTCTGTATAAACCCTCAACTTTCCTTGAATTTAACAAAATTTTCTCGAAACGTAAAAAACTGTCGCCGAGCAATTTGAATCAAGATCTCCCGAGCGTAAAATAAAACAAAAAAGATGGCGCGTAGAGAAAATATGATGGAAATATATTATGAAAACAGAGCAGCGCTTTATACACGAAGTCATTACTGAACCTATAAGATTCAAGACAATGTCCATTTATTCTTTATTAACAATGTTTTAGCTTAACTTTGAATTATTGTTTATTGCGTCACATTGTTGTGAAGTGAATTGTGAATGAAAGGAAAGAGGATGCTTCTCAATTTTTTTTTTGCACGAAGAATTTGCATAAAGACTGAGAAGTGTTAGATATTTTTTAAAGAAAGTATATTATATAAAGAGATTCTTATTCCCTCCGTTGTCTTGATGTAAAAGCTATTACTCATATAACTGAGTGAGTTTTGGGTATATAATAAATACATATAAGTGTTAAATATAGTTTATTACACACAATTATACTATCGCAAATCACCAAAAAACTTACCTTACCCATATTCAAAAATAATGATCCAGCATTACATCAAAAACATTATGAAAGTAAAATAACTACAGACACAATTTCGAAGACTAACTCGGGCGTTATTGTCGAATTATTTAAACACCTTGAAACCTTTTATTAAGATTTTTACGAACAGACCGGGGCTGCGTGTCTTTGAATACAAATTACGGGAATTCAGGCCGAGCCCTTTGTAGCATTCGAATTAATTTTATTGTCACGTTTTCTATTATATTTTCGTATGGTCTGGGCGTTTTTATGTTAGCTCAGATCTCATGATTTTAATA
>NC_052121.1:2301863-2312815 GCF_012273895.1 Zerene cesonia | reverse complement strand
TTAAAAAATTAAAATAAAAAAAAAGTAAAAATTCTAGTACAACAACTCCTGTGTAATTTGTTTTATTTTTCATAACGAGAGTTATGACGCCGATATTATTTTAGTTTACAATCTAATTAAAATTATAAGAAATACACAATTTGCTTAATTTAAAGCTAGATGGCGTTTTGCGTAATATCCGAGAATATTCTTTTTGTTTTGAGGACATTTACGCTAAATCTATCTTTATTATTTGGTTACAAAAATCAATGGCAGAGCCAGGGTACTGTCAATTATAATTATGTCCTACATTAAATTGAAATAAGTACGTTCCTTAAAGTTATGCTGATCCACGATTCGAACTTACCTCCACCATAGTTTGCTTACAGTCAGAAATTGAATTCATAGTTGTGACTTGCGGGGTGTGACTCCAGCCAAAGTATAGTAAGGAATCCTGACTCGTCGGAATTGGTTACTTATGACACAAGCGCAAGTCATTTCAGTCTTCCTCAAAGTTTTGGAAGCCAACTTTGAGGATTTTCACATTTATTTTATGCATGTGTACTTTGGGGTAGCAAAGAAATATTCGTTGAAAATTTCTCATTCAATGTCATTGGATTTTACCGATATTCAGCGAGATATATATGCCAGGGTTAGATGCCAAGAGGTATTTATTATTCAACATTCAAAATCTGCGTTCACTTTCGTCAAAGATAAGCGTTATAAATGACTCAGGACAAATTTCAAAATCATTGGTTCAGCGGGGTATTGATGGTCGACCGGGCTTGAAAAATAGTATCCATTTTGAAATACCGATCTCTGTAGCATTGGCGCATAAGTTATGTACCTATAATTACAGTGATGCCAACACGATTGGATCCTTTATAAAACGATTCTTTCACTGCTTTAATTTAAATATTATATATACATAACTAGAAGAGTTCTTATATCTGCATTTGCAAAAAAACGTACAGGCAAGAATTCTCATTAAAAATAAACGTTGTGTATAACGTAGTAATAAATGGCCGTTACGAAATTAATAATTTAGAAAACCGCTACGAACTCAGTTTCTCTTTTGCTATATTTGAAAGACGCGTAGATTATTGAAACTCAAAAAACACATAAATTGAAATAATTAAAAAACCGTTGATTTATTTCTTACAATTCTCGTTAACAATAGATTAAGTTATAAGGTCCGCAGATAAATCTTCCAATGTTTATTTACATGAAACAAGAATTAATGGAGTGTAAAGAGGCTGAGTTCAGACTTTGAAGTTTGGAAAGTTCGAGAATTCGTTTAAAATCACAAAACAATACGAATATACACTACGATACCGATGCCTAACTTTCCTTTTAAGATCGGCGAGACAAAATGTTTGCTTTAAAGTTTCAATGTTATTCGCTAACGTTCGTTAATCCCGCTTTAAGTCGATAATATTGTATTTATAATGTGTTGCAAATTATAATCGATTATTCTTAATCCATTACAATTTCCATTATGATCTCATTTATAGACTGATGATGACGCTATAAGAGATATTGATGATGATGATGATTTTAAAAATATGTATCAAATAATTAATTATTTTCTCATTTTAATTCGCAACACACTACGATCTGCCCTGGCAAAAGTTCCATCTGTTGAAATAATTATTATTTCCCCAAGCACTTTTAACATATAAAATTATTGTGGTGAAATAAAACACTTCAGTCAACCAATTATTTATAACCTATATATATTATACGTTCCTATTCGTCCAACTGAAACTCAAACATTATTTCAGTTTGACTCCATTCTCCACTTTTGAAACGTCAAACAATTAGCTAACTTTAATTATGGTTCTCTTTAATTGACTTCCGAGTTCCCAAGAGTTATATTCAATATTTCAAAAACTTCTATACAGATTCATACAACATGACTGAAACCCCTTAAACAGGATAAAAAGTTATGGTCATTGTACGTTCCTAATAGTAATCATTTTCTATCACTGAAAAACAAATGAGCATATGTGAAATACTCTTAATAAACTCATAAAACAGATTTAATTATCGAAAAGTCACATCATAATCCAGAGTAGGTACTAACAAATAGAGACAGTCTTAATAATTTTAAAATAGCATAAATATTCGGATACAAACGAGATTATTTTAACAGCGTCAGCGCTGATATTTAAAACTTTGTATTAATTCTAATTATACGTAAAAAAATAAATAATGCGTAAGCAATACGATAAATGCATTACTATAAACAAAACGTTTAATGTCTAGTATTTGTAATATCGTGTGACGTGTACAATTTTACGATCAACACGATAATGGTTTCATAGACAATGTTTATCGGTAAATATTAAACACCCGCACTAAATGTAGGCGCGTATGTATTTGAAATTATGTTCACGGCCTGTGAGCGTGTTATATGATGAAAATATGTAATAGTAGATGCTTTAGATAAAAAATTTTAATGCCTGTGATTGCTAGCTGGTAAACGCGACTTTGTATGCAGTTTTTCGGACAACTAAGCGTTTTGGTTTTAGAAAAATAAAGATATTTAGTTTGAATCCTATTAATATTATAAATGCGAAATTTTGTAAGGATGTGTGTGTTGTTTTGATTGTGTTGTTGCTCTTTCACGCAAAAACTTCTGAACCGATTGCAATGAAATTTGGTACATAGATAGCTGAACAACTGGAATAACTTATAGGCAATAACTATAACTAATAACTATTTATCCCGATATTCTGGGATACGGACTTACGCATGTGAAACCGCGGGGCGCAGCTAGTAATTTTATAAATGACTATCAAATTCAATAAGGCATAGAGAACTTATTTACTATAGAATAATTTAACTAATGTCCATGTGGAAATTAAAGAAAATATATTTACCATAGCATATAGTGTAGATTTAATAAATGAATAATTGAAAATATTTGTGTCATTTAAACATACGCACTTAGAATCCATATTTGCACACTTAAGCTTGTATCTTCATTCACATACATAATATGTGTTCATAAAAAATAACAAATTTAACACTTCATTAAGGATTAAGTCACAGAAACATCAAAAAGAAAAATAAAAAGTTTTACAAGTAACTTCATTTTCATGAACGCTCTTTTGATAATAAAATAGAGAGATTTAGGTTGTGGTTTCGTATTCCAAGCGAGCTAACGGACGCCAATTATTTAAACTCGATGTGTCCGTCAGAAGGCTATACTTAGAACTGATATTTGAGCCCTTGCACAGGTCATCTTTTAGGTCGACTAGAATTATAATCTCGTATGTGAATCAAACGCAAACTCCTAACATTTATGTGTTCAACTAGACTTCTTTTGGAAGCGCATTTGTACCGTCATATTGCATGGAAATTATTGACTGTTTCGGATAGTTTCTAAAGCCGAGAAGAGCCTGTTTGCTTTTTCGTTTGTTTAAACTTTTCTAAAAGAAAAAAAAAGTCGGTCTCAATTCGACTTTTGACGAATCAATACGAATTTTGGCTTAGTTACTGGATAATTCCGTTTAATAGATTGACGCAACTTTTTTGTGTTACATAAGGAATTGTTGTCTTTTAGTCTCATTTTATGTTAGGTGATACCTTCTCCCATGTACGTCAGTGATCTTTCTGATACATATAGTCTTTTCAATATTACAAATTGTTTCAAAATCCGAATCTTACTTGGCCAGTACTAGTTTCCTGCACGATGTTCCAAATTCATTGATTGCAAAATCAACAGTCGCGTGCTAATATTTTACTATTGTCTTTTGAAGTGGATAATATACCTTAATGTCGAGAGAATTCCAAACATAACCTGAGCGCGGAGTACTTGATAATTTCTTTATATAAAGGCGCCAGTATGAACAAATAAAACATTGATGTGAAAATGTATCTACTGTTAGTTTATTGTTTGGTTGTTTCAGAAGTTTTTTCAGAAACGTTAAGGGATTATAAAAATTACAAACACTACGAGGTGCAAGGCTCCCGGGAGGGACTCGAACATTTAAAAAATCTCCTTTTGCAAAGAGATGTGAGTAAACAATAAGTTTGTTTTTAGTTTTATAGCATTGAAATGCTTTATAAATGAGAAATTTTGAAAGAATAGAAAAATTAATTAAAATAAGAATAGAAATATTTCTATTCTTTCAAAAATTTCTCAATAAGTTTGTTTTGCAATGATTGTTGTAGTACGTAGATTGTATCCTTAATAATTACATTTCGTATTGCGAATACACAACTTCTAGATATATGACGTTTTCTAATTGAAACTTCGTAAGGCGAGTTCAAATTTAAGGACGCACAATATTATCCTAAATACATATTTAAGTATTTACAAAATATGTGTTTAAAATGATTTCATTATCAAATACTGACATTAGATGCTACATAACAAAATATAGATGCTACAAAATATAAAATATTCTTTAAGCGTAGATTTACCTTGCTTCTAATAAATTTTAGTACTTTTCTCAATTGTCCCCATATCGACTGGTAAGTATTAAAATATTGTTATTGAATTTTTAGTTTTATAGCATTGAAATGCTTTATAAATGATAAATACTTATTACTATTTGTTTGTTCTCTGTCATATTTCAGGAATCATTGATACATTCGGATTCAAAAAACTCGTCCGAGATAATTTTATCTCCGCATTTAGCGTCTGTTTTAGAATCGATCGTCACAGAGGAGAGTTTAAAAGCCAAACTTTTACATAGCGACGTTTCGGAGTAAGTTGAAAACATAATTATTATAAAGTTGTGTTTAATTGACTTGTGTTTTGTTCTGATACTTTATCGTAATGAAATCGTGAAATAAATTTCCTCAATTTATGCCAATGTAGATATTTCCAAGCGATGTCGATGTAACTTTAATAATCTTACAGATCAATTATTATTATGTTTGTACTTTGCAAGGGTTGATATAAGATTTTGTTGTTATATACCAAGCTTATATAATGCAAAGAAATATCTGTTTTATATTTATCCCTATCAAATTCGTTTTTTAAATCAGTTATGGATGCTGTAAATACAATACCTTGATTAGAGACGGGTAAAAGTATGCATAAACGCTGATATCATAAAGATTTAAATGTTTAAAAGTTAGCAGCGAAATGCCAAATATAGCGATATATAATTCTTAATTTCCAGAATAATTCAGTCGGAAAAAGTGCCACACCGTCGTTTTAATAAATTCTCGTGGGATGCGTACTATGACGTCAACGACGTAAGTTGAATTTTTGTGATTATCTTGGTGCAGACGTGAGGTATTCGTAAAGTAGGCTAATTTTTATTTATATAAATTTTCATATTTCTCGCAAATTTATATACAAATTTTATGTCTCCGCGCTTACAAGCCACAGCTATGTTATATATAGTGAAGTCCCGTGTCCCCTAGTGGGGTATGGGGCAGATGATGTACATCCGTTTCACTGATCGATTTTCTTTAGGGACAAGTAGGTGATCAGCCTTCTGTGTCCTGCCAGACCGAGACATTTTTTTTTTGTGCGTCCCCACCGGGAATTGAACCCAGGACCCCTCGGTTCTACGCTCACGCGTTGCCCACTGTACCAAGGAGGCGATTTAATACAGCTATGTTATGCTATAGATATATTTATATTTAGAAAAGAATGAAAGTTTGTAGAGATACATTATATTATGCCGTAGGAAGAAGTGAAAATAATAAAATATCTGTTGTCAATATCTGTACTTTATGAACACTGCAAATTACCTATTTTGTTAATTTAAACAGTTATTGTGACTTGGAAAAGTAAATAATATTCAGAAGTCAATCCTCGGTATTACATGAATACGGTTAATATCCTCGTGTCGTTAAAACATATTTTATTCTGCCTTTGATACTTTTCTTTTACAAACAAAACCTTTATTATAATAAAGCTTCAATAAACGTAAGCCAGATTTATAATGTAGCTCTACTTACATGCCTTATTGGATCAAGTCCTAGAATCCTACATTAATATCCTAACAGAGTGGAATTATCATAAAAAATCCCATTTTATATTACATTAAAGATTCACAAATATGTCTACGATGTAAGCAAATCGTTCAGTGAATGGACAGAAATAATAGAGGCCGGTGAAAGTTATGAGGGCCGAAAAATATTGGGGCTGCGTATAAATACCCGTTACGAGACGGAACAGCGGGAGACTGGGAAGCCCGTGTTTTTTATTGAATCTGGTGAGTTCCGTGATATACATATTAATATATTAATAAAAATATATAACAGTTAAAATAAGTGAACATATATTGAACGGTACATTACTATTTTTATAGCGTGTTTTTTTCAGTACACGATAGAAAATTAAAGGAATATTTGAATAAATTTATTATTAACTTATAATTTAAGCGTCCGATGTTTACTGTGAAAAATATACCGCATTGTTGCAGTATACCAAGTCTCGCGTTGTTTGTATTAACACTCTATTAGTCAAGTTATCTCTATTAAAGACAAATTTTCAAAAAAATCTCATTTGAACACATAAAAAGTATATCAAAATCAATCTGCTGCATCATTGTCTGTAGGCATCCACGCGAGGGAATGGATCGGGCCGGCAGTGACGACCTACTTCATCAATCAACTGCTTACGAGTCGCGATCCCAATGTAACAAGACTGAGGGATCAGTTCGATTGGCGCATCTTCCCCACCGTTAATCCTGATGGATATCATTACAGCTACACCGTCGTAAGATTAATTGATTGATGTATCGTGTAGTGGTTGTTTGCATCAGCAAACAACACCAGTTTTGTTGTGTTAGTGACTCATGTTAAGTGGCGATTTAAGGCCAAGCTAACATAAACGTGTCGTAAATTATTATTCTATTTTTAACACGCTTTTATTAGCTTACAATTACGCTTAAATTTTTACAGGATAGATACTGGAGAAAAACACGGTCTCGCTCCCTAAACGGGTGTCGAGGTGCTGATCCCAACCGCAACTGGGATTATAACTGGGGACGTAAGTTTACATAACGTATATTTAATTGGACTAACAAATTAATTGTATGGGATAAGGGAGGTTCTTTAAACATATTCAGATACCGTTTTAATATTCACTTACCTACTGTTATAAATCTGAATGTTTATTACATATGGAATTGTGGATGATAGTAATTCATCACCTTAACCTAAATCCTGGAGTGTGTAACTCCAAGATTCTTGTTAAGATAGGCTTAGAGTTCTAATAGCTAGTAAGAGTTTACATGCATGTTGTTACATAACTCCCTTGAATTAATTAAATTTTCTGCTTCATGTTTGAGGTTATAAAAAAATTTACTTTATTACAGTTTACATGTTAAACATTTTTATGACGTTTTTAGAATACTCCTCGTCAACAAATCCCTGCGACTATCAGCTGTATGCCGGTTCCCGCCCATTTTCTGAAGTCGAAACACGATCATTGTCTAAATACATTTCAACCATAGACAACCTATTGTTTTACGTGGCCTTCCACTCTTACGCATCTCTTCTGTTAGTGCCATATTCAGACTCTTTGGAGCACGTTGACAATTATGATGAATTGGTAAGATAGATTCTTTTGGGTGACGCACGAATTCCAACCAGCACCCTAGGCCTCTTTAATAAAGTGACTCGACGGAACACAGTGGGGCTTTAGTTAGGAGGACTCCGACTTAACCCATTACTCTTTTCCCGGGGGCCTTGGGTATCAATGTAAGATTTTTCTATGAAATCAACACAGTTACTTTTAAATATCCGTAATATATACAATACATTTTCTTTTTGACATTTAATTGTGGTAATCAGGATTTTATTCTCTTTCGAAATTATATTTATTTTTTTATTCATATTTCATATGAACCCTAATAAAACAAATCTCTATATCGTCATATTAAGCATAAATTAATATTCAAGATTATTGTATATACAGCTATTGGAATATACGATTAAAGTATTTTAGTATATATAACTCTGAATTAAGGCGAGTTTGAATGGCTTCATTCTTTCGTTTTAGGTTCAGATAGGCAAAAAATCTATTGAATACGGCAGCAGAATGAATAGCGATTTGTACGATGGGCCTGACACAGCAGCGGCCACTCTCTGTAAGTGTCACATCTTTGTGTTAATTTTTTGTTATAAAATTCAATGTATTTTCATTGGTAATTAAGGTGAATACTAGTTTACTTATTATATATGTTACTAGCTGCACCCGGCAAACGCTGTTCTGCCTTACTCTTATCGTTTAGTGGTATGAAAAATAGATGTTAGCCGATTCTCAGACCTACTCAATATGCTTACCAAATTTCAGAGGAATCGGTCAAGCCGTTTCGGAGGAGTATAGAGACTAACATTGTGACACGAGAATTTTATATATAAGATATATTGTACTCTCTTTCGGCTCGCGGCTTCGTATGCAATAGTCTTTAACAAATTTTAAACCAAAACCTTCCTCTTGTACTAACTACTATATCTATAGAAAAAAACCGCATCAAAAGTCGTTGCGTAGTTTTGTCAAGTACTGAGAATGTGAAGTCGGTTTTGTATTTTTTTTTTTTAATTGCGTTAATGTAATTTCCTTCGAGATTCACCATACATCGAATTATTATATATATGATCTTCAGATAAAACCTCCGGAGGCAGTATGGATTGGGTGCGTCACGCGCTTCACACCAGGTTAGTGTACACCTACGAACTTCGAGGGTCCTCCTTCCATTGGCCTGCAGAAAGGATCAGCGAGCAAGGAGACGAAGTGACCCTGATGATGATGGGGCTGGCTGATGGCGCTCAGGAACTGGGGTACTTTTAGACCAATGAAATTGTGTTAAAAACTTAATATAGACTTTAAAATACGATGCTTTTTATTTTATATCCATTACTCCTATAATTCCAGATTTAAACACTTAATACATATTTATGTTTTTCGATGTACCTTCAAATATTCAACGAAACTAAGTAACTTCAGCTACAAATTGTATTGTATATTTGTAATGAAATCATTTTGGTATAACCAATCTCTCTCTCTCTTAGCATCTTCCAAAACATAACATTCAGCTTCTATTTTTAAACATATTTGCTAATATTATCGGGGAATGTTTAAGGGCAATAAGATTCAGCTAGATTCGCAGAATTATATGTGAGCTGTTAAAATACATTTACTTAAGCGAATTACGATCAGCTTCACATTCTATACATAACCAAGCCTCTCAGGGACTGAAAACAGATGTACAAGGCAAAGGTATTATGCCGTCCCAATAAATACCCAGAATAATGTGACGTAATATCTATTTGCTGATTGTTTTCGTTCCACTGACGTCCCTTTGTTTTAAATTGTTAACATTTTACATTAATGTCTAACATCATCTTTTAAAACGGGACGTCATGCATAATTATTTATTGCTTTAATATGTACAATACAATATTTATCCAACAGTTTTTTATGCATGTCATATTATGAATAGAAGTGTAATTTATTTTCAATCCACTTCAAAGAAGGAGACGATTCTCTAGTTTTCTGTATTCTATGTTTGTTACATCAGCACTTCTGGGTGAACGGATTTGGATGAATATTTTTTTATTTATAGCTACCGAGAGGTCCCTTTTATTTTGGTCTTATTTGGACAATTTACAGCCGAATTTTAGTCATCAAGATGCCAAGTAAGGTATCACAGTGTGAACCTAACTGGAGCCAAGTCTAATATGTAATACTTTTACTGTGCTGTTCATCTAATATTACTAATTTATTATTAGTTTATGCATTGGTTTTCATATATTAAATAAGGTGGCTTTGATCCTCCACCAAATTGATGAAAAAATGGTTGGCTTTAGATACCTTTTAAGATGAATAGCGAACGCTTCAGTCAGTTAATGTACCTTTTATTTGTGCTTCAGATGTTGCTTCAATTACCGATAATTATTTATAAGTTTTATGTAGCATGAATGGCTCAGAAAAGGAATTTTATATGTATGGATTATTAAAGTAATAAATATGAAAATAAACATTAAATACATTATATTGAATTTATTTTAAATTTAGCTTAACATTAAATAATACTGAGTAAAACTATATCAAAGAAAAGGGGTTGAAGTAATAATTTTAGTTCCTACTTAATATAAGGCAATCTCTTTCAATGTATTATATTTCGTATTTTATCTGTATCTTCACAGATAAACTATTGGTAATCTTCAATAAGCGCGGCCTTATCTTGCGTCGCAGTCTGATTGTAATCCACCATCATATATTCTTCCACAGCTTCAATCACCGCTAACTCTGTCTAAAGAGAACATAAAAATTAAAAAAAAAGTATTTATCAACATCATCATTATTTCAATGATACAGTTTAGTTCATGTTCATCCTCCACGCTGGCCAACTGCGGGTTGCCAGATGACACTGATATGAATTTTTCGTTTTGCTATTTTGCTGACGTTACTGAATAACAAATGCAGCAGTGTTGCCATGGTGATCATGGTCAACTTGTCGCGCATTAAGGTATCGTATGTTTGCATCTCGCTCAGAAATGTGAAACGTGATGCCATTTGTTTTTACCTTTTAAAAATGTTTTTTTTCGTATATTCTAACCCTCCTTAATAATGAAAGAATTTCTCGTCATCCCATCGTCCTGTCAAATCGTGTCTAAAATCCTACACCCACAACTGATATATCCGATATTCGGACTTAAAGCGTACGAAGTAACGTTATTCATTTATACAGATGTTAGTATGTGTTTTATTTCGAAATTAAACACTTTTAACGGATTTAAAGTGTTTAAAAGATAGTCAGGACCTTAATACTTTTTAGTATAGTTGCTTGTAGCGTCGCATATTACGTAAAAATTAGCACGTCACTTTCCATTAATTAAGTGATAGTTAATAAAAGTAGCATAAAATACAATCATTTATTATTTATTATATTATAAATTGAATTCGCCTTTATCCGCTATAAAGTATTTAATTTCAAAACACTTACACTTCCTCTGCACCTTCGGGTATGGATTCAATCTTACTCGTA
>NC_052121.1:2294987-2300863 GCF_012273895.1 Zerene cesonia | reverse complement strand
GTTATAAATCAAATAGGTTTTCTTCTATTGAAAGAGATTTCTGATGTGTGTTTCTGACGTATCGATTATCTCTTTTTTTATGCCAATGTAGATATTTCCAAGCGATGTCGATGTAACTTTAATAATCTTACAGATCAATTATTTTGTACTTTGCAAGGGTTGATATAAGATTTTGTTGTTATATACCAAGCTTATATAATGCAAAGAAATATCTGTTTTATATTTATCTCTATCAAATTCGTTTTTTAAATCAGTTATGGATGCTGTAAATACAATACCTTAATTAGAGACGGCTAAAAGTATGCATAAACGCTGATATCATAAAGATTTAAATGTTTAAAAGTTAGCAGCGAAATGCCAAACATAGCGATATATAATTCTTAATTTCCAGAATAATTCAGTCGGAAAAAGTGCCACACCGTCGTTTTAATAAATTCTCGTGGGATGCGTACTATGACGTCAACGACGTAAGTTGAATTTTTGTGATTATCTTGGTGCAGACGTGAGGTATTCGTAAAGTAGGCTAATTTTTATTTATAAAAATTTTCATATTTCTCGCAAATTTACATACAAATTTTATGCCTCTGCAATTACTAGCCGTTTTAATGCTTATAGATATAAATATATCTACAACACAACATTAAGATAGTGTGTAAATACCTAAACATTTAATATAAATTTATATTATGCCGGATTAAAGTGAAAATAATGAAATATCTGTAAGTCAATATCTGTACTTTATGAACACTGCAAATTACCTACTTTGTTAATTTAAACAGTTATTGTGACTTGGAAAAGTAAATAATATTCAGAAGTCAATCCTCGGTATAACATCAATACGGTTAATATCCTCCTATCGTTAAAACATTTTTTATTCTGCCTTTGATACTTTTCTTTTACAAACAAAACCTTTATTATAAAGCCTCAACTAACGTAAGCCAGATTTACAATGTAGCTCTACTTACATGCCTTATTGGTTCAAGTCATAGAATCCTACATTAATATCCTAACAGAGTGGAATTATCATAAAAAATCCCATTTTATATTACATTAAAGATTCACAAATATGTCTACGATGTAAGCAAATCATTCAGTGAATGGACAGAAATAATAGAGGCCGGTGAAAGTTATGAGGGCCGAAAAATATTGGGGCTGCGTATAAATACCCGTTACGAGACGGAACAGCGGGAGACTGGGAAGCCCGTGTTTTTTATTGAATCTGGTGAGTTCCGTGATATACATATTAATATATTAATAAAAATATATAACAGTTAAAATAAGTGAACATAAATTGAACGGTACATTACTATTTTAATAGCGTATTATTTTTCAGTACACGATAGAAAATTAAAGGAATATTTGAGCAAAGTTATTATTAACTTATCATTTAAACGTCCGATGTCTAGTGTGAAAAATATACCGCATTATTGCAATATACCAAGACTCGCGTTGTTTGTATTAACACTCTATTAGTCAAGTTATCTCTATTAAAGACAAATTTTCAAAAAAATCTCATTTGAACACATAAAAAGTATTTCAAAATCAATCTGCTGCATCATTGTCTGTAGGCATCCACGCGAGGGAATGGATCGGGCCGGCAGTGACGACCTACTTCATCAATCAACTGCTTACGAGTCGCGATCCCAATGTAACAAGACTGAGGGATCAGTTCGATTGGCGCATCTTCCCCACCGTTAATCCTGATGGATATCATTACAGCTACACCGTCGTAAGATTAACTGATTGATGTATCGTGTAGTGGTTGTTTGCATCAGCAAACAACACCAGTTTTGTTGTGTTAGTGACTCATGTTAAGTGGCGATTTAAGGCCAAGCTAACATAAACGTGTCGTAAATTATTATTCTATTTTTAACACGCTTTTATTAGCTTACAATTATGCTTAAATTTTTACAGGATAGATACTGGAGAAAAACACGGTCTCGTTCCCTAAACGGGTGTCGAGGTGCTGATCCCAACCGCAACTGGGATTATAACTGGGGACGTAAGTTAACATAACGTATATTTAATTGGACTAACAAATTAATTGTTTGGGACAAGGGAGGTTCTTTAAACATCTTCAGATACAGTTTTAATATTTACATACCTTCTGTTATAAATCTGAATGTTTATTACATATGGAATTGTGGATGATTGTAATTCATCACCTAACCTAAATCCGGGAGTGTATAACTCCAAGATTCTTGTTAAGATAGGCTTAGAGTTCTAATAGCTAGTAAGAGTTTACATGCATGTTGTTTTCATAACTCCCTTGAATTAATTAAATTTTCTGCTCATGTTTGAGGTTATTATAATATTTGCTTTATTACCGTTTACATGTTAAACATTTTTATAACGTTTTAGAATACTCCTCGTCAACAAATCCCTGCGACTATCAGCTGTATGCCGGTTCCCGCCCATTTTCTGAAGCCGAAACGCGATCATTGTCTAAATACATTTCAACCATAGACAATCTATTGTTCTACGTGGCCTTCCACTCTTACGCATCTCTTCTGTTAGTGCCATATTCAGACTCTTTGGAGCACGTTGACAATTATGATGAATTGGTAAGATAGATTCTTTTGGGTGACGCACGAATTCCAACCAGCACCCAAGGCCCCTTTAATAAAGTGACTCGACGGAACACAGTGGGGCTTTAGTTAGGAGGACTCCGACTCCATTACTCATTTCCCGGGGGCCTTGGGTATCAATGGAATATTTTTCTATGAAATGAACACAGTTACTTTTAAATATCCGTAATATATGCAATACATTTTCTTTTTGACATTTAATTGTGGTAATCAGGATTTTATTCTCTTTCGAAATTGTATTTATTTTTTTATTCATAATTCATATGAACCCTAATAAAACAAATCTCTACATCGTCATATTAAGCATAAATTAATATTCAAGATTATTGTATATACAGCTATTGGAATATACGATTAAAGTATTTTAGTATATATAACTCTGAATTAAGGCGAGTTTGAATGGCTTCATTCTTTCGTTTTAGGTTCAGATAGGCAAAAAATCTATTGAATACGGCAGCAGAATGAATAGCGATTTGTACGATGGGCCTGACACAGCAGCGGCCACTCTCTGTAAGTGTCACATCTTTGTGTTAATTTTTTGTTATAAAATTCAATGTATTTTCATTGGTAATTAAGGTGAGTACTAGTTTAGTTTTTATATATTATACTCTCTTTCGGCTCGCGGCTTCTTAGGCGATTTCCTTAAAAAACCGCATCAAAACTCGTTGCGTAGTTTGGTCAAGTTCTGAGAATTTGAAGACGGTTTCGGGTTTTTTTTTTTAATTGCGTTAACATAATTTTCTTCGAGATTCACCATACATCGAATTATTATATATATGATCTTCAGATAAAACCTCCGGAGGCAGTATGGATTGGGTGCGTCACGCGCTTCACACCAGGTTAGTGTACACCTACGAACTTCGAGGGTCCTCCTTCCATTGGCCTGCAGAGAGGATCAGCGAGCAAGGAGACGAAGTGACCCTGATGATGATGGGGCTGGCTGATGGCGCTCAGGAACTGGGGTACTTTTAGATCAATGAAATTGTGTTAAATACTTAATATAGATTTTAAACTACGATGCTTTTTATTTTGTATTCATTACTCCTATAGTTCCAGATTTAAACACTTAATACATATTTATGTTTTTCGATGTACCTTCAAATATTCAACGAAACTAAGTAACTTTAGCTACAAATTGTATTGTATATTTGTAATGAAATCATTTTGGTATAACCAATCTCTCTCTCTCTTAGCATCTTCCAAAACATAACATTCAGCTTCTATTTTTAAACATATTTGCTAATATTATCGGGGAATGTTTAAGGGCAATAAGATTCAGCTAGATTCGCAGAATTATATGTGAGCTGTTAAAATACATTTACTTAAGCGAATTACGATCAGCTTCACATCCTATACATAACCAAGCCTCTTAGGGACTGAAAACAGATGTACAAGGAAAAGGTATTATGCCGTCCCAATAAATACACAGAATAATGTGACGTAATATCTATTTGCTGATTGTTTTCGTACCACTGACGTCCCTTTGTTTTAAATTGTTAACATTTTACATTAATGTCTAACATCATCTTTTAAAACGGAACGTCATACATCATTGCTTTAATATGTACAATATAATATTTATCCTACAGTTTTTTATGCATGTCATATTATGAATAGAGGTGTGGTTTATTTTCAAAGAAGGAGACGATTCTCTAGTTTTCTGTATTCTATGTTTGTTACATCAGCACTTCTGGGTGAACTGATTTTGATGAATATTTTTTTATTTATAGCTACTATAGTCCCTTTTAAATATGATCTTATTTGGAAAATTTGCAGCCGAATTATAGTCATCGAGATGCCAAGTAAGGTTTCACAGTGTGAACCTAACTGGAGCCAAGTCTAACATGTAATAATCTTACTATGCTGTTCTTGTAATATTATTCATTTATTATTAGTTTTTGCATTGGTTTTCATATAAGTAATAAGGTAGCTTTGATTCTCCACCAAATTTAGTGAAAAAATGTTTGGCTTTAGATACCTTTTAAGATGAATAGCGAACGCTTCAGTCAGTTAATGTACCTTTTATTTGTACTTCAGATGTTGCTTCAATTACCGATAATTATTTATAATTTTTATGTAGCATGAATGGCTCAGAAAAGGAATTTTGGTATGGATTATTAAAGTAATAAATATGAAAATAAACATTAAATACATTATATTGAATTTATTTTAAATTTAGCTTAACATTAAATAATACTGAGTAAAACTATATCAAAGAAAATATGTTGACGTAATAATAATTTTAGTTCCTACTTAATAGAAGGCAATCTCTTTCAATGTATTATATTTCGTATTTTATCTGTATCTTCACAGATAACCTATTGGTCATCTTCAATAAGCGCGGCCATGTCTTGCGTCGCAGTCTGATTGTAATCCACCATCATATATTCTTCCACAGCTTCAATTACCGCTAACTCTGTCTAAAGAGAACATAAAAATTTAAAAAAAAGTATTTATCAACATCATCATTATTTCAATGATACAGTTTAGTTCATCCTCCACGCTGGCCAACTGCGGGTTGCCAGATGACACTGATAGGAACTTTTCGTTTTGCTATTTTGCTGACGTTATTGAATTTCAAATGCAGCAGTGTTGCCATGGTGATCATGGTCAACTTGTCGCGCATGAAGGTATCGTATGTTTGGATCTCGCTCAGAAATGTAAAACGTGATGCCAACCTTTAAAAAATTTTTTTTTTCGTATATTCTAACCCTCCTTAATAATGTAAGAATTTCTCGTCATCCCATCGTCCTGTCAGATCGTGTCTAAAATCCTGCACCCACAACTGATATAACCGATATTCGGACTTAAAGCGTACGAAGTAACGTCATTTATACATACAGATGTTACTATGTGTTTTATTTCGAAATTAAACACTTTTAACGGATTTAAAGTGTTTAAAAGATAGTCAGGACCTTAATACTAAAATGTTGCTTGTAGCGTCGCATATTACGTCAAAATTAGTACGTTGTTTACACTTTCCATTAATTTAGTAATAGTTAATAAAAGTAGCATAAAATACAATCACTTATAATTTATTATATTATAAATTGAATTCGCCTTTATCCGCTATAAAGTATTTAATTTCAAAACACTTACACTTCCACTGCACCTTCGGGTATGGATTCAATTTTACTCGTACGTTTGGCTGCTTTCTGGAAAATATTATTGAAAATATGCATTTACACTATATATTGCATCCCATGGGCATAGTTAGGGGGATGGATACAGGGGATAAACCCCCTTCCTCTCCCCCTAAAATGTTAAGCTTGAGATATGTGACATAAA
>NC_052121.1:2292810-2293987 GCF_012273895.1 Zerene cesonia | reverse complement strand
AATCGGTCAAGCCGTTTCGGAGGAGTATGGCAACGAAAACTGTGACACGAGAATTTTATATATATAAAGATATTAATATATACAACTCAAAGGTGACTGACTGACATAGTGATCTATCAACGCACAGCCGAAACCACTAGACGGATCGAGCTGAAATTTGGCATACAGATAGATGTTATGACGTAAGCATCCGCTGGAAAGGATTTTGATAAATTCTACATCCAAGGGGAAAAAATAGGGGAGGAAAATTCGTACCATGAAAATTTATTCAGACTGCGGGCAACAACTTGTATTTAATAAACGGAGAGACATATTTATTTATTGTATTTTAAATAAACTAGTCGCTCGCCACGGCTCCACCTAGATTAACCCGGTATAAAACATGCAAACAAAATACTACATATAATAATAATACCTTTAAAATGTCATTTGAATGAACACAAAAAAAATGTTTCGTTATTTTAAAATCGTCCTTTCTAATTTTCTTATATTTTAAACTCATATTCTGACATATTTGATATATTTATAGATAACCTTCTCAGTATACCCACGTATGGTAATAAGATCTGATCATTAGAATCTATGCGAATAATATAAAATTTGAGAGTAATTTTTTTTAAACGCTACGCGTTAAACTCAATACTTGTTGGACTAATTTCAAAAATTATTTAAGCCTTGGATGGTGGTGCATAGGATATATATGTTCCACGGGTGACGCCGGGGCGGACCGCTAGTTATGTATATTGGCGATTTAATAATGATATGGATTTTCAGAATGTATCAAGACCAGAACATCACAGCCAGTAAAATACAGAATACAGACAAGTCTGACATCGAGAGTTCGGTATTGTACGTGGTAAGATATTTTTCAAATACAATTTAAATATTCGCGGTTTCACCCGCGTAAGTCTGTATCCTGTTGGAATATCGGGATAAAAAGTAGCCTTTATGTTATTTCAGGTGTCCAGCCATCTATGTACCAAATTTCATTGCAATCGGTTCAGTACTTTTTGCGTGAAAGAGCAACAAACACACACACATCCTTACAAAGTTTCCCATTTATTATATTAGTCGGATTATCTTCAAGTCTCAATTAAAATAGAGGAAATAGGTATTTTATATCGGGTTGTATTAAAAAGTTTTGAGTGTACCCAAAATTTAAAAAAGAGATAATCGA
>NC_052121.1:2282428-2291810 GCF_012273895.1 Zerene cesonia | reverse complement strand
TCTATAAATACGTACACTATAAAAACATATTTACCCATCGACGTTTATTTCGCTGGGATTAAGTTTGTATTTAATTTCCTTAAAATTTTTCGCTGTTGCATTGCTTTGTGACGATTCACACTTGTTAAACAACAAAACTTCGACTTTTAGCTTTTCATCTTTGTTTGTTAAATTGCTCATATCCAAAGCAATATCTAACGGCCGCTGGAAGAATAACTTATATATTAATTATACATAAATTATTATGATATCCACCATCATTTAAATTAGACTAGTCTATTTGCCTTTAAAATATTATAATAAACTTTTAGGGATCAAAACACTTAATATACAAAGATATGTATTTATACATATAATCAAAAATTAATTTATATTTATAGATAGACAAAAACCATGTATTTCAACGCACAACAAGCGTGGTTACGCGCCTGCCCGTTTGTCTTTTTGATATAGCGGTTCTATAAATATGAAATTCCTTAATATTTAATCACTTACGAAGTCAAACGCGAAGGAAAATTAATAATGCCCTATAATATAACATCAGCAAAACAAACTGAAAAACTATAATTTTTTCTTGTTATTTATTTTATCAACAAACCTCTTCATGTTTTCCTAGGTTAAAGAAATTGCATTTGTACCAAGAATCTTGGGGCTGATCGCACTCCAAAACTGCAACCTGCGAACATTCAGTTATTGTGGATGACGAAGCTGCTAAAATGTTCCTTATGATATAGTAAATTAGGTCCATTTCTCTTTACTTTACAGATTTACTACTATTCCTTTTTTCGTTGATTAAATAAAGACAATGATGTGCTGGTTGATTCTTGATACCATTATATCAGTAGTTTCCTGATTAGTCTCAGATTATGCCGTACATTAAAATTGTTTCTATATTTATTATGTCTAGTTTTAAAATTAAATCTTCCCATTATTTTTCTTGACAACGCTTATAACCGGTCGTAACCAGTTTTAACTGCAAGAATGTGACAGAACACTCAGTCTTGCATTCAGTGCGTTCAACCAAACAACTATTTAGTTTAAAATATTTTTATAGGTATTGCATAAAAAAGGTAAACTTTAATGACCTATTCCACAAACCAGCCCATCACAACGTAAATGCTTCTTGGTAGTTTAATAAGTTGTGAAGGCAAATAAACAGTTTTATTATTATAAGGTACTAGTGGTCCGCCCTATACATAGCCTATAGCCTACCTCAATAAATGGGCTATCTAACACTGTAAGAATTTTTCAAATCGGACCAGTAGTTCCCGAGTTTAGTGCGTTCAAACAAACAAACTCTTCAGCTTTATAATATAAGTATATGTATTATACGACGATACTAGTAGGTGATGTTTAGTTTATACGTACGGGAGCACCAGAAACCCGTATCCAAGCGCATGACCAGTCCGACTCGGTACCATCATTCCGTACTACAACTGTCATGACTTCCGACTTCGATGATCCAATCACATATTCATCTTGCCTGTAATTAAAAACGAAGAGAACTCCAAAAAAATGTCAATAAACATTGACATCTTAGATGTCTTTCTATCGTAGATTTATGACTCAAAATATTCATTCTTTGCAAAAAACATTACGTGTACATAATTAAGTATAGTTGTAACTTGCTTACTCATCTGTATCTATAAAATGCAATACGATTAAAAACAAGGCACTTGCCTTATTGTATGATAACCAAAAAATGATACAAAAATAGGTATTAATGAGGAAAACTCAAAAAAATAGTGTCATAAAATTAGTACTAAAAAAATTTCACAATTTCTTCCATCAAACAAAGCTAAGAATCTCGATACACAATATTGTGTATAGAAAATACTGCATCTAAAGTTATACACGGATATTAAATATATATTTTTTGTTTTTCAATAGCATTAAATGGTGCAAGACGCAGATATAAATGTTTTTTTTCAAATGTGTTTTAAATAAACAACATAATATAGCAAACTAGCTTTTCATCTCGGCTTTGCCTGTGGTATATATATAGCCTATATCACTCAGTGAAGAGGCAGTTCTCTAATGGTGATATAATTTTTGAAATCGATCTAGTACTATGCTTTTGCGTGAAAAAGTTACCTAAATACAAAAGTTTTTTATCATATTAGCGTCGAATACAATGTAAATATCAGATTACACATACTAAACTCGTATAGAAAGTGTCCTTTCATCAGAACGGACATAAAACTAATAGAACTAACCGGCCCGACCAAACGAAGACATTAGATAATATTGGTACGGTGTTGATACTTATTCGTGTTATATCGAGCTCAGCTTTCGTCTTGCTTTGCTCGCTGAAACTCACCAATGAGCTGCTGAAAACTGAAACAAAAGCTAATCTATTATGTTTATATTTAACTCATATAAATGATTGAACAAAACAGGTCAACGACATACCTGGGTACAGGTACCAAACACAAACAATCAAGCCCCACATAGAACAAACTTTTTTGGGACGTCGGTTAATAAACATGCTAGTAGACCATACATGCTTTAAACGGTGAATGAAAACATCGTGAGGAAACCGGCATGTCCAAGAATCAGAAGTTCGATGACATGTGACATCTGCCAACCCGCACTTGGCTAGCGTGGTGGATTATGGCCTGAACCCTCATAGGAGCCCTGTGTCCCAGCAGTGGGAACATATATGGGCTGATGACGAGACTATATATTGATATACGATCATATGATAAATGATAATAGAACAAAGAAACAGAAGATGTATAATTGTAATTTATTGCAAATTTTTTGTCATATGAGGGTATTTATTTTAATTGTATTAAAGTTTCCTAAAAAAAGTTTATAAGGTATATATATTCGTACATACATTATGAGTCCAGACTGGTTCAAACGATGACATAATATTAGTAAGAAGACATAATATTAGTTAATTACAAATACACAAAATATACCAATTTGTATGAAATAATGCCCAAGTAAATAAATTTCCATGACAGAACTTCACTAAGGCATATGCAATTTGTTGAAAACAATAATCACCTTCACTGCGTAATGTTGCCTTATCAATTTTAATTTCTGCTTCAAATTTAAAAAGTCCCGGGAGGTCATCATACTGAAAAAGAAAACAAGAAAACTGAATTGTTATGTTTCGTCACTTCAGGATAGAATTAAAATAAAATTCTTTGCTTGAACCGGCTTATCTCAGGAACTACTCTGCTGATTTGGGTGAAATTTGGTATTAAGATGGTTTGAGATCCAAAAAAGGACATAGGATAGTGCTTCTGTCAGAAATCCCACGGGATCGGGAATGGGAAAAACACCGGTACTGTCGACTTTTTACGGGTGCTAGGAAAACCCCAGTACCTTTTACGGGTGAGGGGAAAACCCGGCACTGTCTACGTTTTCCTTTGGCTGTTTGAGCGGTCAGCCAGTATTTGATATGCTGAGATTGAGACTGCGACTCACCAAAGTAACTTCTACATCATTTATGAAAACAGTCTGGTTGGTAGTCAGATCGATATTGAAGTCGGCGGAGTCAAAAGACTTAGCTGAATTTGCAGTAAGACTTGCAGATTGTAGAAGTTCTGAAAGTTAAACGACTGGAATATTAAAAATACCGTCAACGTTTACTAAAACAAATACCAAAAGAAGAAACTACTCACGCGCCGTAATATTAACTGTTTTTGGATATGACACACTTGTTTCTACACGTACGGTGAAATTTTTATCTAATTCATTTACCGTCTGCAAAATAAATTAAAAATGCAAATGTGATAGTTAAACGTTCGTACATATTTACGAAATTAAAGAAAGAAAATACATATATTACTATGACTATTTATTTAGAAATGTCCAACGTTATACCTCTTTGCCGAAAAGTTTCGCCGAGACCGTCACAGTTATAAATGGAATACTCCGGTATAGAATAACCCGTTCGCTCGTTGGACATCCAATTGCTACAGCTGAAAATAATTTAAATTAAGATTAATAAATCTTTTCAAATATAGAACAGAGGTGTTTCAATGAATCTCGGAAATAAATTGATTTTTCAATTTATTTTCCCGTTATCCGAATCATCACAGCTTGAAATGGTGAAGGTTTCCCTTCGTACATCGTGAGAAAACTTGCATTTCACCAAATCACCCTTGGCCAGCGTGGTGGATTATGTATGTCATGCATCCTCATCATGCAGAAACACAAAAAAAAACTAAACATCTTTAACTTGTTTTAATCTCTATAAGTTCATTTAAAACGTGCGAGATTTAAATTGTTACCATTTAAAAGACATTTACAAGTTTTGTTGTGTGGTGATGAATATTACTTCTTTTTTGATATAGATATTTTAATTTGTATCGTAAGAAATACAAAGAGCAACCGCTAAACTAAATATTTTAATACGATACCATTTGCTCCTTCTGTATTGTAGTTGGATAATGCTTGCAGGCTATATCCAAAATTAGAGAATCGATTGTTGCTAATCCTTTGAACGTATGTCAATTCGGAGATTAATATTTTTTGAGAGATCCGGCTTGTTTTCAAATATTTCTTGTGAATTTCATAGCCGGATATAACATAAATGGCTCCATATCCATTTTCTTCGTATGGCGCGCTGATAAATATTTCTGAAAACATTAGTCTTATTATTTAGAGAAACTACAGACTTATCGGCCTCCCGTAGAGACTTCTTTTTATTCGGTGGTAAATTTAATACTAAATAGATAAAAGAAGAGAGATTCAAAAGAGATTCAAAAGCGTTTCTGAACGAAGCCTAGTTGGATGAATAAATGGTTGAGTTTGAGTTTGAGTTGATGATTATCATATCGCGTCTTAAGCCACAGCAGGTTGTTTTTTTTTGCGCTGATTCTCGATGTCAGCCTGTCAGCCTACTACATCTTAGGACGGACGCATGGATGAACTAGGGTTCACCCTGGTAGTGACACACTCAAGGGCGTCCCTCCTTGTTGGGGACCGTAAACCTCGGCTTGGGCTTTCGCATGAATGGAGGGGGCCGGAAGTGCCTTACTCGTTTTGGTCTGTGGTTGTCATTAATACTTTATTTATATACTAGCATACCCGACCACGTGTTGCTGTGCCTGAGTAATAATTAAAAATATTAAGATTATAAATGATTGGGTTAATTAATCGAAATAAAAACTATCCTGTATCTTAAGTTGGACCAAATTACACATAAAATGCCAAATTTCATCAAAATCGGTTGAGTTGGTGAAGAGTTCATTGGGAACATACATCATGACACTGGATTTTTATATATTAAGATATATTTACAGCACCCACGACATAACATGCCATACAATAAGCATTGATAGGTACCTGGATAGTCATCTTCATTTAAATCGAGTGAAGTTATAGAAGTACCTAGACGAGAGTTATCTTCATTACCACAGATGCAGAGAGTTGCTTCTCTTTTTGATTTTGCCTAGAACAAATTGGGGTTATTTTGTTTATACTATAGTATACTAGTCAGTTATATAGAAAGTTTGTTTGCATGTGAAAACGATAAAATAACATCGTGCATTCAAAACATAACAATACTCAAGGATACATTTGAAGAGATTTTTATCTGAGCTACAATTAACATTTACATATTTGCACAATATACTTATACATATAGGGTATTTTTAGGTAAGAATTTTTAATCTCAGGGTTTCATTTTAGCAATCACAGCAGCACATCGAACATTCATGGTTTTCTTACAACATGATTTTAAATCCCATAGGCTTATAACATTTTATCGAGCACAAAATTAGACGCTTCCTTTGTTAAACTAAAAAATAAAAGCACAGCTCAATGTTACAGACAAACAAAACAAAACGTCAAACATTCACATGAACATTACATTACATGGAAATGCTTTACAGCTTCTATACAGAAGCTGAAGGTAGCACAAGCGAGCATGTGCTCAAGAGAATGCCCCAGTATGAACCCACCATTACACTTTAGTTTTAAATCCCACTATTTACCGGACTTCGAAAGTACTCACCTTATCACCCCCAACATAAATATATATAGCCCCAACTTCAATACCACTTTCCCAGCACGGTTCTCCGGGCGCACCGACCACCAGCTCCGAAAACGTATCACCGGTTATGTCCACCGCGTGAAGAGCGGCACCAAACATGGAGCCAACAATTCTATTCTCAAATAACACAGCTCGGTTTGCATTTTGCAGCACCCTTAATATTCGAGAATGTTTATCATATCGGAGGAAGGCAATCTGTAGACAATATAAGACACGATTTTTAATGCTCAGCTTTATCTACATTGTAGTATAAAAGTTTTTTTTCTTACATTAGTAGAGAAAGGCTTTTGTGACGTTATTATCATGAAACAAGAAAACGATTATATTGATACGTTATTTAGGAGTCGTGGATTTTATTGTGAAGGAGATGGTATTGAATGTTTAATAACGGAATATTATATTTACAAACATTTTTATACGATTTGCACATTATGTAAATTTCCCGCCTATTCACTCTTCCCTACATTTTCCAGTCCATTCCTTTCTTCTAATTTCCTTTCCTTTTCTTACCCCTGACCCCTTAAAACGGGCAGTGCGTTTGTAAAGAACTATCTTTGAGAATGTTCATGGGGGGTGGTGATCGGTTACCATCAGGCAAACCACCACCGCAGTTTCCCAAAACAAATTCGAAGCAAAATGAATGAATCATATTAATTAAAGATCTAAACTTCTAAATTAAGACAATACTAACACCTCCAGTACGTTTATCCTTTTCCATGCTAAAAGCATATACTGTGCGAAGGTTTCTGAAGAAGGTACCGGTCGCAAACGCACGCCCTGAAAAATAAATAAGGATTTCATTAGTCGATTACATTCCTAAAATTGAGGACTAATTATATAGCCAGATCAAAAAATAATAATAATGTTAACGAATTCAAGACTTTTCAACGGATATTAAACGCGATTTATTCATTATATTATTATTCCTAAATGTACGCTCGCGTGAACTGAAACCCAAGAAATACTTCATGTTAAATAATAACAAGGAATAGAAATAATAAAAATCACGCACCTTTATAAAAGTATTGCAGAAGACCGGATACATCGAGTGGAACAATTTTTGCGTACGTATCCAATTGTGATGTCGACCCGTAATTGATGGTGCTGATCAAAGCTGGCTTTGCCATTATAATTAAGTCGTTTTCTTCGTCCACTAGAGTACTCCAACCTACTCCTCCGTAAATGTCATCTAATGAAGTAATTGAGAAGCCAATGTAAATGCACAAAAACAACAACTTGAGAATTTCTTATTGTGTAATATTTATTTATTTTTCTTTACATCTTCAAAAACACATGTGCACCCAAACCACTGCAATGGTTCAACCGTAGTATATTAATGTAAGTATTGACAGATATCAAATGTGTTTTATTATTCTGTTGCATGAATAATTGTCAAACAGTTTAACAAACAGATGTCTCTATTGATAACTGGTCTAAACTTGTTTAGCTGATGAATTTTATAAAATGTCGAATCACTTAGAAACGGCACGCCTTCTTAGGGATCGTGCCTTGATGTTCGAAGGTTTTTTCAATGTTCGTCCCAACTACCCTCACTTTGTTAATAGTATTTGTGGACTGGCTGCTGCCAACTGACTCAAGGCAGTGGTTTAAAATGAAATTACATTCTTATTACAATCAAACTAATATTTAACACAGCGCCGCGTTGTATTTCTTATAGTACATAAATCAATAATTAAAATGTTCAGAACTCTAACTAACCAATGTATACTTATTAGAAGTCTGAGCTAGGCTTAAGCCTATAACTCACCAAGCAAGTGACTTAGTTCAGTGATTTAGTTAAAGGTTTTGTTGTTGATTATAAACTGGTTTCGCTAACATTCCATGTGATCGGATAAATTTGAACAAACTTTCTCATGAACTAATAATAGCATACGACAGTAATGTCTATTTATTTTAAGAGCAATAGACTATAAATTCATTGGCGATTGATAATAATATGACAGAAATAAAAAATTTTTAAGCCTATTTATTTATTTAACGTAACAAAGTTATGACGTACCAAACGTAGGTTTAATGTCGACGTTTTTAAAATCTCTCATCTCATATTGTTCGAGAATACCCTTGTACCGTCTAGGGTTTCCATCTGATATAAAACACATTCCGTATGCACCATACATGTGTACGCCATTGATCGCGATAACCTCCTTTGTCCATAGCGGTGCACATGTCTGAAACGTACATACATCATCATCATCATCATCATTATCACCCTTTTGATGTCCACTGCTGGACATATATCTCTCATAGCACGCCACTGAGCCCGGTCGTTGGCTCTTTGTCGCCAATTGTGAGCAGGGCGTCCTACGCTACGTTTACCGAGCCGTGGTCTCCACTCTAAGACCTGTGTGTCCCAACGGTTGTCCGTTCTGCGGCACATATGACCGGCCCACATATGCATTTTTATTAAATTCACAAGTAATTAATGGTATTGAGAGATCTTCGAAGTATAAGCAATTGTGATGTTGTTTGAAGATATTATATTATATGCATGTCAGCTCAGGCTGGAGTATAGGGTTCAGTGGTGTTATATTAGAAATAAATTTACTTCCAAAACTATGCCACTTATGTTTAAATGATTTTAATGATTGTGTCAGCAACACTGGCTTTACCATTTCTCTTAGTAACAAGTCAAATACTACCAAGTAATTGTCAATTATATACTATAGTTTTACTTACAAATATAAACGAATCTGCTGCGGCCAGTGAAGCACCAAGACAGAAATTCTGATCAGTGTTGTTTTCTACAATAAAAACAAATTACGATTTTCTCAATAATTTTTTTAACGTATGTACGTTATTGATTATCTCACTGTACTTACCTCTACTGTAATTGTTTGCTAAAATGTCAATATTTATTTCATTTTTAGTGCAATTAACTGAATTTTTGTACACACTTTCCTCGACTGGACAATTATAGATAGCACCATTTAAATCTGCATGTGGAGCACCAGATACTAAAAATAAGTATATTTTATCAAAGTTTCTTATCTACTATTGTTCTCATTATTAATATAATTATCCTCCACCGCCTGTGACCATTTGCAGGGTCCGCCATAGGAATTAAATGAGATTTACGTAATGATGTCTTAATACGCAGAACAAAGCGTTTGGAAATTGTGAAATTCTTTAAAAAAGTAAATCAATAAATAGATAAATGATAAAAAGCTTACTCAAATAAACAATCTACTAATAACTTACCCAATGTTCTGGTTTCCTCCAAATATGCTAGAGAAAATCCGAAGTCAGATGTTTTCTTGTGTTCTGGTAAGAAGACTACGTAAGATGGCTCATGGAAGAAAAAAGATGAGATGCATCGCATTCCAATAAATATTAAATAGCTTACTG